>NW_005842396.1:134601-173016 GCF_000455745.1 Alligator sinensis | reverse complement strand
TCTTCCCCTTGGTGTGGGGGTCTGTAGCAGACCCCTACCACCAAATCCCTTTCCCCTTGACCTCCATGTATCCTAACCCACAATCCTTCTACTTTCTCCTCCTCCGATTCCATTTTGATAAGGGTCGATGTATAACACTCCTTGACATAGAGTGCAACCCCTCCCGCTCTCTTCCCCACTCTGTACTTTCTGTACAGCTTATAGCCCTCAATGTGTACTGCCCAGTTGTGGATAGAGTCCCACCAGGTTTCTTTTTAACCCCACTAAGTTGTAAGTGTTTTCTGCAAGCAGGAGTGCTAGTTCATCCTGCTTGTTCCCCATGCTCCTAGCATTAGTGTATAGGCACTTGAGCCCTGTGACTGGCGCCTTTGTTGCCCCCTGGCTCTGATGCCCAATGGGCCCCTTATTGCTTACCTGCTTATTGCTTACCCGTGCTGTACTGCTGGATGTCCCATGGATTGCAGGTTCCTGATGTTCTCCTTCTTCTGCCTCCCTGTCCCCCGTCTAAGCTAGTTTAAAGCCCGTCGTAGGAGATCAGCCAACCTTTTGGAGAAAAGACTTTTACCTTTCACTGAGAGGTGAAGTCCATCGCGCCCCAGGAAGTTCCTTGCCAGGAAGTGTGGGTCGTGGTTCAGGAATCCAAATCCTGCACTATGGCACCAACTCCTGAGCCACAGGTTGACCTCTTTGATGCAGGCGCTGTGATGCCTATTGCGACCTCTGACTGGGATGATGGATGAGAAGACCACCTGTGCCCCTGTCTTCCTAAGCCTGGACCCCAGAGCCCTGTAGTCACCCATGACATGGTCAGGCCTACTCCTGGCCACATCATTGGTTCCCACATGGATGAAGTTATGGTCAGGAAGTTACTGAAAAGCTTATTGGGGTGAAACCCGTTGACATACAAATTTAACACTTTAAAATGTGCATACTCATACACACTATTTGCATAGTATGCTGTGTACTGATCTTTTATGTTGGGTAAGAGAAGTTCTTTGAATCATAGGATATTAAGGATGGAAAAGATATAAGTCACACTTCCTGCCAAACGAAAGAATATTTTGTATGGAACACTAGCAGAATAAAACGGTCAGAATAAGTTGCTCTCTGTTCTGTGCCCTAACATTAATACATCATCACTGGGCTGAGCAACACCCATTATAACATCTGAGGTTCATTCAGTTGCGACTCTGCCAACGTCAGCTATGCCATCTCCTGTTTACAGTGCCCCTCTGCTGTCTGCTTTGGATAGACTGGGTGACCCCTATATGACAGAATGAATGAACACTGCTCTGACATCTGCTGCAGAAAGATATGCAAGCCTGTGACAGAGCACTTTAATTTGCCTGGGCACTTCATCACTGACCTTAGGGTGGTTGTTCACAACAGCAAACTTTTAAAAACTGATTAGAACAGGAAATAGCAAAACAAGAAATAATCCACAGACTTTAAAAGGTCCACAGACAGGGTAGGGAACGATTGCAGGCAGATCTGGACAGGTTAGAAAAGTGGGCAGTACACAGTAGGATGCAGTACAACAAGGACAAGTGCTGCACCTAGGGTGCAAAAATATCCAGCACACCTACTGACTGGGAAGTGACCCCCTCAGCAGCACAAAAGCTGAAAGGGATCTCGGAGTCCTAGTGGACTCCAAGATGAACATGAGTCGTCAGTGTGACGAAATCATCAGCAAAGCTAACCGCACTTTATCATACATCAGCAGATGCATGACAAATAGATCCAAGGAGGTGATACTTCCCCTGTATGCGGCATTGGTCAGACTACAGTTGGAGTACTGCATCCAGTTTTGGACGCCGTACTTCAAGTAGGATGTTGATAGACTCGAGAGGATCCAGAGGAGGGCCACTTTTATGGTTAGGGACTTGCAGGACAAGCCCTATGAGGAGAGACTGAGGGACCTGGACCTCTTCAGCCTCTGCAAGAGAAGGCTGAGAGGTGATCTTGTGGCTGCCTACAAATTCATTAGGGGGGTGCAGCAAGGGATCAGAGATGCTCTGTTCACCAGGGTGCCTCTTGGGGTAACAAGGAACAATGGTCACAAACTAACAGAGCAGATTTAGGCTAGATATCAGGAAAAACTTCATGGTAAGGTTGGCCACCATTTGGAATGGGCTTCGAAGTGAGGCAGTGCTCTCCCCTATCTTGGGGGTCTTTAAGAGAAAGCTGGATAGGCAGCTGGCTGGGGTCATCTGACCCCAGCACTCTTTCCTGCCTTGGCTAGGCAGGGGGTTGGACTCAATGATCTGTTGGGGTCCCTTCCAACCCTAGCATCTATGAATCTTCAAAACCCCTTGTTAAAATGTGCTGTCTTTCTTGTGTGCAATTTTCCATGTGTTTTCTCTTAAATGAACAGTTGTAAAGGATTGAAATAATATTTTCATTGCACAGTGATGTATGTAATGTAGTATCCTGCCTTGCTTCATGTATTTAATCCATTGTTTCTGCCTCTGCTTTCAGTCATTTTAGTAAGATCTAATCTTACTTGTGTGTGCACATGCATATTTGTTTTCTTTTAAGTGCATAGAGTGTTTTTGGGCATTGGCAGTTAGAATATTTTTCCTTATTTTTTTTTCCTAAGTAGCTACATATGTAATAAGTGTGTGGACACAAAAGGTCATTCCATCACTCCATCCAGGAAGAGCACACACCAACTGCTGAAACCTCCTTAGCCTGATGAAGGGTTTTTGAACCTGAAAGCTTGCTTAATAACTATTCTCCAACTATTTGGGTTGGTCTAATAAAAGATATCAAATTCACCCAAGGAACCTTGTCTGCTTATGTCCTTAGACCAACACGGCTACAACCTAAACCCCTGGACACAAAAGGTGTATTTAGTTATTGACTACCCATATTCATTGCTGTAAATCTCCCAGGCAGTGGGGCCTGTGTGGAAGTTTTGAATCCTGTTCATATTACTAAACAGTCTAGACAATAAAATTATGTTTAAAACTTTTTCTTATAAATTTCAAGCAGTGTGTCTTGGGTAGTACTCTGGTGAACAGAGTAAATATATTAAAACTGTGACTCATTAATTTCTGGTTCGCATCAGTGTTTTAAGTTTTCCCTATCAGTCCCTGCTGATGCATGCAAACATAATTATTACATGAAAAGCAAGCCAGTCTTACACTTTTTATGGTCTCTGTCTGGTTACCTTTTACTGAACCAACAGTATAGTTGGGAAAGATGTTAGACAAACTTCTGAGACAGTCCTGTTCTTCAGGTCTTCTGGGAAGTAAGTTTGCAATTGTTGCATTGGAGATACTCAGTCTTGACATCTCCAGTAAGTTATGAAATTGAAGGTACAGAGCAGCAAATTAATAATAAATGTTACTGTTCAATACTGAAATGAAAGGAGTTGTGAACTGATAAGTAAGAGAAGATAAAGAGGAAGTTAGAGGTGTAAATATGGGAATGAAACAACCCAAATGAAATTCAAGTTGAAACAATGCAGCCTAATTTGCATAGGGAAAATAGGATGGAATACAGATTTAGTGACAGAGAAATAACAGTAATGCTATTCAACCTTCAGAGGTGCTAATGGAATAAAAACAGGTATAACAGCAAAATAAGCTAATGTTACTGGATTATATAGTCTTGGACATGTCACGGAGAAACAAAGGTAATACCTTTTTATGATTTGTGAGACTGAATCTTTAGCGTGCTGGAACTTGTCTTATTTTACCTCCCCTGTATTTCTGGCATCAGCTGGTAAATATATACCGTTTCAGAATAAATAATGGAATAACTCATAATATTTTTGTTTCTGGCTACTTCATATTTTTCTATTAATAATATTGCAGCAGTTCAGAGAAGCACAATTTAGTTGGGTCAAGATTTAGTTTGAGCTATTGAGGATTGAGCTCAAGGGTGAAAAAAAGCAAGGATTATGAAATCAAGGGATTTAATATTGTGATGGATGGAATAAGGTTGGGGGAGAACATTTGTTGAGGTTGAGAAATGATTTGGCAGATTCCTTTATGTAGTTCCATATTTTCACTTCCACTTTTGGGAACTAACTGCATATTAGGTTAACTTTGCGTGAATTTAACTGCTTGTTTAAACTGTTCTGTAGACGTGGCTACATTGTCATCAGTAAGGTACTAGCTGTTCATTGCAAAATGCTATCTTATTGAGATGTAAATGA
Source organism: Alligator sinensis (assembly GCF_000455745.1). Lineage (NCBI taxonomy): Eukaryota > Metazoa > Chordata > Crocodylia > Alligatoridae > Alligator > Alligator sinensis. Next base: position 168,851 of record NW_005842396.1, on the reverse strand, counting down.
TATTTATGGCTTTTGATTGTAATGTCTTTCTGCATTCCCCTTATATTCAGTAACTTAATATAGAGTAGTATCTGAACATCATAAATGCATGGCTAAGTTAACATTACTCACCTGCTCTGATTTCATATACCCAATGATTAACATGCTAGAGAAATCAAAGCTGCAACCAATGAACCACATCCACTGGGTCCTAGATATAGTGGATCTGGTTAAGGACATGGAAATGCTATAAATATTGGCTCTCCTCTCATGATGTTACAGTTTTAATTGCTGTAAACAGTCTGTTTTTGAAGACATTGCCTCCCAGTGCTACATTAATATCAACTGGCTTCAGGAAACCCCTAGCTGTTCCCTTATTGCCAGTTGTCATAGTCTCTGGTTTCAGCTTCTAACTGTAATCTTCATGAAAAATGTGGCCAAATAACTTATGTAATGTCTAAGTTAACTAATATTGATAGTTTCTTCCTACTGACTCCTGTGATGATATAAGTATCAGTCAAGTTAAGTGGGATAAAATTTGCAAGCCTTCTCATGGCTTGTAGTCACCCACTGCTGTGCCAGCACACTACTTGGGGCTGTAGAGAATTTCATCACAGTGGGATAAAACTTACAAACTTTGCTTCTCCGTGAAATATAGAATCCTGGAATCATAGAAAACTAGGGTTAAAAGGGATCTCAGGAGGTCATCTGGTCCCACCCGCCTGCTCAAAGCAGGACCAGCTCCAACTATATCATCCCAGCCAAGGCTTTGTTTAGCCAGGTCTTAAAAATCTTCAAAGATGGAGACTCCACCACCTGTCCGGGTAACCTGTTCCAGTGTTTTACTACCCTCGTAGTGAGAAAGTTTGTCCTAGTAGCTAACCTAAACTTCCCTCGCTGCAACTTGAGATCATTGCTCCTTGTTCCGTCATCTGCCATAACTGAGAACAGTTTAGCTCCATCCTCTTTGAAACCCCAGTTTAGGTAGTTGAAGGCTAGTATCAAATCCCGCCTCGGTCTTCTCTTCTCCAGACTAAATAAGCCCAGTTCCCTTAACGTCTCCTCGGAAATTGTGGACCTCAGTCCCCTAACCATTTTCATTGCCCTCCACTGGACTCTTTCCAATGTGTCTATATCCTTTCAGTAGTGGGGAGCCCCAAACTGGACACAGTACTCCAGATGTGGCCTCACCAGTGTTGAATAGAGGCATATTACTTCCCTTGATCTGCTGGCAATGCTCCTACTAATGCAGCCCAGGATGCCATTAGGTTTCTTTGCAACAAGTGCACACGGTTGGCTCATTCAGCTTCTTGTCCACTAACCCCTAAATCTACTTAACTCCAAGTAACCAGCGGTTTTTCACTCTGTCTGCTGGAACTATGGTTACTTCCTTGAAAATTGAGTCATCTCTGTTGGCAACCACTCTCTACCAGACTGCTCGAAGATCTTTAGTCCCCTTTTCATCTAAATTTGGGTTAACATACCTATGGTGACCACAAGCCCAAGGCTATGTTGGAACTATTAAAAAGTAGACTAGGTTAATTAATCTAAGATCCCTGACTAGTATAAAATCTGTATCCTACACAGCTTCCCAATAAATTAAGCATGCTTAAGAGTTTGCCAGAGAACAGTCTTTAAGGCTACCTCCTACGCCATCCTACGTGTTTGCCAAAAAAAAAAAAAATGTATGCATATATTCTTCTAGATGAAGAATATTTAAGGAGTTCTACATGATCTGGCAATGGAGAAATAATCAGCCACCTTCTAGGGAGCCTGAATGCAATCAAGAGTATGCAGGGAAAAAGGAACCTCAGGAATGGATATGTCAAAATCTACCAAGAAGCCATTGATGCCCATCAGCCGGGATCTGGGTTTTCCGTTTGCCGCAGAAAAACAGTTTTTCTCCTTTAAAGCATAGAGGGACCTGGTGGGGGGTTGGCTCCCCACTGCTGTACACACTCCCAGCAAGAGGCCAGGTATCATGGCTAATGTGCTGGGGGAGCTGGGTGGTGTTTCTTTTTCCCCCTCCCCCCCGGATTTGTATGCCCACAGTGGGGCAGGGGGCTGCAGCTTGGCCAAACCAGCATGGGCAGTAGCTGCCTCTGTAGCTCAGTGGGTGGGACCCAGCATAGGAGGGTGGAGTGGGATGGCAAAACTCACTGCAGTCACTGGGATCACCACACTGCCAAGAGTAACATACAGGGTGGGTGAGGGAGCTGTGCTGCCCTTGCCTCCTCCTGCTGCCAGCTGCTCACACACTGGTCTGTGGTCTACCCTGCTGGCATGGCCTGGCTGCTGCCACTTCCCTCATGTCACCTGTGCTGCCCCCCACCCCCTTTCTGGGGTAGAGACACGGCCCAATGTGCAAATGTCTGATGGCAGGAGGAGGTGAGGGCAACACAGGCTCTCCCCCCGCCTTCCCCCCTCTCCTCATCCATTATTCCTCACACTGCTGGTTGCGCAACTAGCACAGGGGTCCTGGCATTGGCGGTAACAACGAGTCTTGATGCCCCTCTCTGCTGTCCCGTGCCAGGTCTTGTCTACTGGGACATGGAAGTGGCTTCAGCCCAGTGCAAGCCCAGCCAGTCTGCAGCCCTGTGCTCCACTGTGGGCGCACACATCTGGTGGGGAGTCACATCCCCCCCCATATGTCCTGATGTGTCACCTATGGTTGGGCACCGTCCCACCCCACACACCCCTGCCCTGCCCCACACACCCACCTCCCTGCCCCACGCACTGCTGGGCTGGGACCTGGGCTCAGGGGCAGCTAGTTGGGAGTGGGGCATCAGTGAGGGGGGAGGGGGCTGTGGCCTGGAAATGAGTGCACTGGAATATCAGGGCTGCTCAGCACCACAAAACAGCAGGGAGGACAGCTGCAGCTGAACCCGTATCCTGGTGAAGGGGGTGAGGGATACTCTGATTTTCTGTAATAAAAAAACTAAAATAAAATACCAAAATATATAAGTATTTCAATTTTATTCTAATATTATAAAAGCCTTAATTTATCCATCTGTCGCTCTGTCTGTCTGCTTTATTCACAGTCCGATATGGCTTATGGAAACAACCAATCAAAGTACAAATAGTGTTGGGACAGGAGGTGGTGGTGTGGTGGAGTACCACCTTGATGGCAGGGACATGGGATGGAGTGTTGGAAGTGGTGGCAATGGAGTGGATGGCACAGGGTGGGGGATGAGACCAGCAGTGCTGGCCTCGCTCCCCCTGCCCAGCTCCCTACAGGTGGCAACAGTGGAGCGGCGGGGGGTGTTGGTGAGACCAGCTCGTTGCTCTTTGGAGGTGGTGGGGGAGGGGAGTGGGGTTGCGATGCCATGGGGGAAGTGGGGGCGAGGCCACTGGTGCTGGCCTCGGCCCACCCCTTTCCACTGTCACCGCCTGGAGGGCCAATGCGGCAGTGTGGGGGGGTGGAGGAGCGGGTGTTCCATGGCATTGGGGGTGGGGAAAATGGATCTGGGCTAGCAGCAGGGGGTGGGGAGGAGTGGGCCTCCCCCACTCAGGCCCAGGCCCACTTCTCCCCCATGTCAGCCCCGAGGCACTCCCCTTGCCACCACTGCATTGTCCCGGGCCCGCTCTGCCCCCACACACACTTCTCCCCACCCTCAGGCCCAGTTCTCCCCTACATCCCCTGCATTGGGCCTGGACCTAGTCCTCCCCTCCCCTTGTCACTGCGGCAGGTAAGGGGGAGAGGCCCCGCAGGGGGGGAGGGGCACAGGGCTCCATCCCTGCCCGCTTCCCCTGCCATCATTCTTGATGGGCAGTTGGCTAGTTTTATTATAATGCTTGAGGCACTGGTAGGCTTTCAAATTGTTTTTATATCTATAAAACGTGTTTAATTGATAATTATGTATATAGCGGTGTTTCATTTTAATCATGGAAAATGTGCGGATTTGGGGAGTTTTTATCAGAACATTTTGGATTTTTAAACAGAAAACCAGGTTCCCTGCTCATCAGGAAACTTGGTGTGCTACAAAACCTACCAATCTATGACAACAGAAGTCTATCTGAGTATTGTTGCTACGTTCTTGGTGAACACTGCAAAGGTAACATTTTTGAGGACTCAGTCAAAGAAGAGTAGGACCTATTCAGTAAATCCGTACCACTCAATCTACCAACTGTTCTGTTCTATGAAAATAGGGAAGGGTCAGACTGGCAGTGTAACATCACTAATTCTTGTATATCCTTGAAAGAAAAAACAATACTGGCTGCCCATCTTCATATCTCATTTTTTATGCAGAAGTGCCTAATAACTTTTTTGCAATGTGGTTAAGCAGTAGATAGAGCGAAGCCAGTATCACTTCTGAGCTGTAACTATTGGATTGGCTAATTCAACACATTTAAAGTGGTGATAGAACATCTTTGGGGTGGTGACCTGGCAGGTTTTTGACCAAAGCACTCATGTAGCCATCACTATGTACATTGAAAATGGATTCAAGAGTAGGGGAGAATAAAGTTGCCCTCCTTGAACTCATGGTAGCCCATCTAGCTCACTAATTGCTATACGGGATGTCAAGAGTTCTTCATACATGGATTGGATCTGCCAATGTAAGACGTTTTCCCAGAACTCTGGGCCACAAAACAAAAAGACTTCGGAAGACTGGATTCTATCAATACTTGGTGTTGTTACCAACTTCATTTGATATTTTCACCAAGTAACTGTTAGCAAAATTTGAGAGTTTGAAAATCTGAACAATGATACGAGTGCCGTCAGTGACAGCTGAAAGCAATGGAGATGGAAATGAAAAGTGTTCCCTTTCTCTGTTCTGAGCTGACTTAAAAAAAATCAGTAGTTGTGCCACATTAGATTGTGCTATTATATACAATACTGTCTTGCTAAAGTTGCCCAGATGGTCAAGTCGGAAACTGCTGGACTGTCTGTGGAGCTACTGACCTAATGTGATGTAGTTTAGGGCTCACTCTGCTGCTAAATTGGGGATTACCCTACTCTAGTTTATTTAAACACTTCCTATAGCAAACTAAACAGACAGCTTAATAGCATCATTCTCACAAGCACATTGGTACCAACAAAACTTGTATGTAGTGACATAACTAAGTGGGATAAGGGCAACTATCCTGGGTGCTGACTTGCATGGTTGGGGGCCAAAAAAGGGTGAAGCACTGCATTAATCTGTGTTTGTGTGTTTCATTCTCCCTTCCTCGTTTTCTCATAACCAGGGATTGCATCTCTTGACACGCACCTAAGTAAGTCCAGTTGGAAGCATGTTTTTGTTCAAATTTGTGAATGAGCATTATACTGCAGCATTTGACGTCTCTCATTTGGAAACTGGGGTTTAATATAAAAAAATCTTGTAGAGCAGTTTTTCTTATTTAACCTACTGGAAATGGACTGTGATTTTGTGCATTAAAAAGATAAAAATTGCTCTTGAAATATTTTTGCTTGTTCTGAGCCCCACCAAAATAAGCCATTTCTGACCGTGATGATTGGGCAGTGCTTAGAGAGGAGGTGAATTCATCAGAGACTTAGACATTGTTGCAGTTTCCTTTTTGGTCATGGAATTTTGATTTAAAAATACCTTGTGCACTTCCTTGGGAGCACCGTTATTCTTTGACAGTATCCTGAAGTTTGTTTCTATGATTTGAAATGCCACAGGGATTTGGATATAAGAACCTGCATGGTCCAGTTTTCATAATGTAAATAAGACTAGATACTTTGTTTATGTGCTGTTTTTAGGCACTTTTGCTTCCTTTTTATATTTTTAACTTAAACCTCATTGTTAATGTTGTTCTTAAACAAGATCCTTCTTTTTGCAAAATAGCATTTTTATTTTGTTTTACTTTCAGTTAGCTGAACTGCTGGTACGTTTCCTGTCTACTTTTTCTAAAATACAGAAGTTTTTCACTCTCTGAAATAAACCTATTTAGGCAGGGGTTTTTTTTCTGATTTCTGTTTTGTTTTGTTCCATACTTTGTCCTTCACGTTGTATAAGGCATAGAAATTTTTTTTAAAATGATTGGTTATAATTAGGATCCCAGTTGGGAGAAAGCTCATGTACAGCAAATAAGACTTAAAACTGGTGAAATAAGGGAGTAGAAAGGGAATTGCTGTAACTAGTAGGAAAGGAGGTAGGTAGTTATTGCCCCAAGTATTTTCTTTCTCTTTGATTAGTCTGTTGATTGGCCTTTTAGTTTTTTGATTGATTTGCCTAACTGTGATTTGTTGTGTGGATTTTACTGGGTATCTGAATGCAAGTCATTAAGAAGAGTTTGAAGAAAATGTACAATTTGATTTACTGAAAACATTTGAATGAAGATTAATAAAGTGTATATTACAGATCATTTGACAACCATGTATTTGACTTGTGAAAAAACATTGCAATCCTAACTCTGCTAACTTTTCATTATCTGTTGGTTGGCTTGTAGTATTTGAGGAACATGATCTTTAACCCTTTCAGGGCATTCAGTTTTTCCATTTGTATTTATATTTAAAGCAGTAATTTTTTTTATTGCTGTAAGGAAATAGAGATGGCAGAATCAATATAGTAAACCTACCTTTTAACATAAAATATTTCTAAACATTTTGGGGTGCTAGAAATATCAAGCTGCCATCTCAATAATAAATTAAGCTTTTTAACTTCTCTTATCCTTTCTCTTTTAACTGTTTACAGCATCAGGGTTTTTGTTTTGCAAATTAGGAAATGGTATCCATATAAACTTAAAAGAGTGGAAATGTATACAAAGATGTTACTGGTAATATTATTTTTATTTATATCCTCTTCTCCCCTCTCCTCCCCCTTTCTGTAGGCTGCTTTGTGCATGTTGTTTTATTGAATTTAATAGCTACACCTTGTGCAAGAGTGGTGTGACTCCCTGTTAAATCAGTAAATCACATATCTACTAAATCAGAGGTGCTCAATCTCCTTTCCTGGCCTCTAGCACCTTATCATCTGGCCTGCACGGCTCCCCCATGGGCTGTGGCCCTGCACAACTAGTTCTGGCATGCAGGGTGACGTGGAAGGTGGCGCGGTCTGGCTGTGGACATGTGGGCCTGATCCTGGGGCTTGGGGTCTGTTTCGGCTTGCGGCCTGGCCCAGCATCACTCATTTGGCTCTTGGGACTAAAAGGTCTGCATGAGGTGGACTGGGATAGGAGTGAAGAGAGAAACATGCCTCCTAACCTCTACCTTTACTAAGCATGCTTCTGACGATGAACAGAAATAACAGATGAAGCGATATGGTTTGTCCTGAGTGCCCAGGTGTTGTGGAGAATGTGAGGTATTGGGGTGAAATGCAAAGGAAGTGGTACTTAAATTTGACTGAACTGAATGCAAAAGGAGGTTTTGTGTTTTATGCTAGAAATAGTGTGGGACCTTCTGGTAGATGGGTAGGAAATGTGCATTGATATGTGAATTTTATTTTTCTCAATTGAAACGTGAATCTTTGTAGTTTTCGTTTTCTGTAACTGCTGTATATGAATGAGGGCCTGGTTATTTTTAAAAAATGTTTAAATGTAGCAATTAATGAGCTGGATGTTTAAACCCATAACTCAAAATGAAATAAATGTCAGGAAATTTCGTTGTTTCTCCAGAACAGGGCAGTCCAACTTTTGAGCAACCAGGGACTGGACCAGCAGGGTCCTGGGGGCCTGCCAGTCTGCAAGCTTGCACACTCAGGTGTGCAAACTGCCTCTCACGTGCATGTGCCCCCCATCCCCTTGGGCCTCACTTTCAGTTCCTCGTCCATGTGCTATGCCTGGGCAGGGGCATGTGGCAGGTGTCTAAGGAGGAAGGGAGAGCCCTGAACTTCTGGCTGCTCTTGCAGAAGAAGTGGCAGTGATGACTGTGTGGGAGCTCAGGAGGTCACATGTTAACCCTTCATGGGCTGCCAGCTGAACAGCCCTGCTCTAGAAAATACTTTAAAATGTTGATGAAGAAGCCTGGTATAGATTTTCTTTACTTGTATTAAGTCTTTGATCCTGACTACTTAGCTTGAAGAACTTATAAACTCTCTAATAATTTGAGCATGAATTGGATGAGGAAGGGTAAGGAGCAAATATTATTGTACTGAAAGAGTTGTACTTAATTGGGAAGATAGTGATGTATGAATTCTGACCCCAGAAAGTTACATGAATAGGTGGGTGAATGGAGGAGGTAGTGAATAAACATTGATTTTTAAATTCCTATAAACATTAATAGGAAGGAGAATGTATTGGATTTGTCTCATCTTTTCTGGAGATGAAACTGACTGAATTAAGCTCTCTTTCTTCCCCTGATTCTCCATTTTGTTTGTTTTTTAAACTCCTTCTATCCTAGACCTCAGCACATGTTTTAGAAATCTTCTTAAATGCAGTGAGAGTCTAGGTGTCTTATGAGCTCTTAGATATTGTTAATAGCTGCCCTTCTTTCTCCCCACCCTTATATTTAAAAGTTTGTATAATAACATGTTATAATTCCCAGTTTGCTTTGTATTTGTGTAGCTGGTGAGAAATTCTCATGGGGATTGTGGAGTACTCCCACCCCATCACCCACTTTTCCTTGACCTGTTATTTTTTTTTATTTTTTACTTTGTTGGGATTGAAATGTTGCAGTTGTCGTAGACCTGAGGTGTGCAAAGATTTGGCTCTGTGAAAGTAAGACTCGCTAGAAGTTGGTCTTGACGGTAAAAAAAAAAAAAAATTACCAAGGTTTGTTAAAGAGTATATGCTTAGTATTGGGCAAATTTGCTACAAGTATTTTATTTTAAAGTTAGGTTAAAAAACATCTTGACGCCCACGTTGCTGGGGTCATCTGACCCCAGCAGTCTTTCCTGCCCGAGTGCAGGGGGGCTTGACCTGATGATCTTGTATGGTCCCTTCCAGAATCTGTGAATGTTCAGTTGCAAAAGTTGTTTGAGTATAAATATAACACATTTGTATAAATGTAATGGGACAAAATTAGAATAATTTTACAACTCATCTGACACCTGTATGACTTTCTGCACTTGTGGGAGCTTTACTGGAAAGAGGTGGTTGAGCCGTAGCAAGTGGGGAAGAAGAAAATGGCAGGGGTTGAGAATGGGAAGTACTGTCACTTGAGATCACTCAGTACTCAAACGTAACAGCTAAGAGCCTTGCATTTGGGCCGCTGTAGGCAGTTGCACTTTATCCCTGAGTCCTGTGTATTGTATTTTCACAAAGATGCCGTGGGTGTGTCTGGACAAGCGCACATGTGTGTTTTAGGCACGGGTTTGTTTGGGTTTTTTACACTGAGATCTCCTGGTAACAAAAAACCTTTGCCATGCTGCAAATTAGCAGCGTGGTGAACGTCTGCATGTGCGGTATGTGCAGTTTGCAGTCTGTGGTGTCGCATACCACGTATGCATGCTTAACTGGATGTGCCCCTTGATAGCAACATGAGCTGGCATACACTACGGGTCTTGTTTATCTTATTAATATACTTACTCTGTAGAACAGATTACTTATTAGTGCACTATTCAGTAGTTTTATGACTTTTCAGCTGATTCTTATTCCAGTCCCAACTGAGGCAGCTCCTATCAATGCAATTCCTGGGGAGCGGACCCACATACCCTGCCACCTTTAAAACGCTGAACCAAGGGGACCTCTTCTCTTTTAGGGCTTGTCTCACTGATTTAAATTAAACTTTGATTTTGGTGCAATTTATCTAACCTTGTGTGCATGTCTATGCTTGTATAGCTAGTTCAGTTCAATATATCACACCTTAATTTGAACCAGTGAGTTTCATTGGAAGTTTTCCTGTGCAGACCAGATTGCCAAGTGAGTCCATCTTTTGTTTCCTAGCATCCTGAGCTCTTTGACTTACCGTGTAATACTTTTTTTTTTTTACTGGTATTTGCTGAAAATCAAATAATTATTTCTGTAACAACAATGAAAGTGATGAAAGTCAGCAAGTAAAATCTACTCTTCATCATTGGAGTGCTTTCTGTGTTGTAAGTACTATACAGATATAAGTTAAGCAATCTATGGAGTGTTCTTGAAACAGCAGGTGGTAAGTCCAGTTTTGCAATCGGGGATACCAAGATGGTGCAGTGACTTACCCAGTGGCTTTGAATTGGGAACCTACAGACTTTAGGTCATATTCCTTGAGATACAGCTGAGGCTAGTTATTTATTGATGTTCTGTTTTATAGTGAAGTTTTAGGAGAAGAACAAGAGGGAGTGTGTATGCAATACCTTAGATGCACGTTTCAACATCCATCTTCCAAAGGCACTCAACTGTTGGATTATAAAAGATAATTCAAATTGGACTAAATGAAGGTTGCATAGTAGCATTGAGTTTGCTGTGACCTAACATTTTGTGACTTTTTTCTTTTTAAAGAGCCCTCCTGCATGGATCAGCCTTCTAGTGATGGTGAAGCTGGAAGAAGGCTACTCTAACCAAACCCAGGATGAATCGACTGCCTGGTGATGCAGAAAATGCCCATAGTAGCAGTCTGGGCTCTTGTCCTTCTTTGCGAGATGTGCATACTATCAACCCAACGCAGCTAATGGCAAGGATCGAGTCGTACGATGGCAGAGAGAAGAAAGGCATATCTGATGTCAGAAGGACTTTCTGTTTGTTTGTTACATTTGACCTCTTGTTCGTAACCTTACTGTGGATAATAGAGTTAAACGTGAGTCTGGCTTTCAAACTTTTCAAGATTGCTCAGATAAAATTTAGAGTCAGAACCAATATTAGCCTTACTCCCAATCTACCTCCGATGTGTGCTTAAACCATAAGCATCATCTTGTCTTAGTTTTTTGTGAAAATTGCTATCTATTTAGTTTAGCAGCGACTACTGTGCTTAGTTGCAAGAGTGAACATTTTGTTCATACTGTTAGCTCGTTTCTAACAGCACTTCAGTTTTGTTACCATATGGCTAAGAAAGCCCAATACTTACTTTGTTTCTCTAATGGGAATAGCGTCTTGTGAAGGTTGTCTTCCTGTTAGTTTTTTGCTTTTCAGGTAGTATTTTTTTGCCTTGTTCCAAGTTTTATTCTGTAAACTTAAGAATGCTTTTGAATAGATATATTAATATACAGTCTGGTGGGTTGAATTAAGCAACAGCTTGTAGTTATAAAATTGCCATATGTTTCTCACATTTTGGGGGTCTGGCTTTTTGTAATTTGGAAAAATGAGATCTTTCAGAAATATCTAAGAGAAAGCATAAACAAAAGTAATGTTATGATGTAAGTGAAGTTTTGGCTAATCTGGGGTTTGTAGGTATCCACAGACCGAGATGTTAAATTACAGCCTGAAAGTACATTAAAATTATGATTATTTAAAAAAAAAATTACAGTTACGTTTTCAGGACAGCTTTTTAAAGATATGGAGTTGATCATAGATGTGAAGTCTCAAATATTGACCATGAGTTGACATAGTATATCAGCATGCTTTGGTAAAAGTGATTTGCTGTGTTAGCAGTCAGGCAGAAACTAGGGCGGGGTGGCACTTTAAAAGCTATTTTAGCAGGTAGGTAAAAAGAGAGGGCAGAAGGATTTTTCACAGTTTATTTTTGAGGTTAGCGGAGTATTTTGAAGCTAGAGTTGGGAGAAAGAAGCAGAGATGCCAAAGTATACTGTGTCAGTGCAGAGTTAGTCTTTGACATGGAAATGATTGTATATGCCTTAGGAGGGTTTGTTCTTGATACATTATCAGGGACTGTTTAAAATGTCCTCTGTTCTTAGTTCTGGCCTTCACCTTCCTCCGCTGCTCATTCTCTGTATACTCTTCCCACCTTAATTCTGATTCTGTGCCGGTGTCCCCTGTTCATATCAATCTGCCACCACCTTTGTGATTCAGACTGTACCACTTAAGAGTTAAGGAGTTATAACAGAAATGCCTTTTCATTGAACTTCACTTTGGCTTTGTGACAACATTACTGTGGCTGCTGAATAGTTCAGGTAAGAATCCAAAGAGGTCAGTTTCCAGTCATCAAGTATTCAGGATTCAGCAGCCATGTCATTTTGGTCTTATGAAAGACTTGTTCCCCAAAAGGCCATCAAAGGGTCCATTTAGATGATCAGAAATTGGTGTTTTCCACTATGGAGAATGTGAAACCTAGTCCAATTTTTAAAGCCATGTTGCCTATTTCTATTTGGCATGGCACTAAAGTAATTATGCAAGTTACACAGGTATATCTCAACATGACAGCTAATTCAGATTTTTAACAACAAATAATGGCTATTTGTAAGCTTGTAGTGGATTCTTGAATGCATGCAGCACATTTTTGCAGGTTTATCCAAACTTTACAGTTCTGATGCATGTTCTTTTCTTTAAATGGACTAACTCTCATATTAATTCTAATAGGGATTGTGTGATCGATATTGCACAAATACAGGTTTTCTTTCTCTTGCCCATCAGACTGAAGCTAAAGGTTCTAAATATTTATATTGGAATCAGAGCAAGTTTAAATCTTCGTTTGTTACAGAACTTCATTGGAAACCAAAGTAAGGGTGTATGCTAAAATCACATAGTTTAATTCCTGTCAAGTTGTTCTTCCCTTTGCAAATATTACTGCTTTTAATTCTTACTTACAAAAGACAAAGTATGCACTGTATAAATTCTGCAACAACTAAAATTTTTGATACAACAGTAGCAGTGATAAACTGGCTGTGACTGTCTAAACATCTTATCCTGTTCAGTGATTCAGCTTGTTTCAGAAGAGTCTTTTTTTACTCGCATTACACCTGGGCGTATGCGTCACTTGTAGAGGTTTTGTAGGAGTAAATCTCTAAAGAGAAGTGACACTCTTTTAGGATGAGTTTTTGGAGAAAGAAACCATCAACTAAGAAGGCTTAGACTGGATTTTGGATGGAAATATAATCAGACCAGGGTGAGGAAGCCACTCAGTTCATGGAACTAAAGTACTGTTCTAATTGGAGAAAGATAAATAGTGCAGGCTTTTAGTCTTTCTTCAGGATTGTGTGCTTGTTTGTTTGGTTTTTTTATTTAATTCTGTTCCAGTGCTCATGTTGGAAATGCAACAACTGCATGGTTAATCCTACCATGGTTTTTAAAGGAAAAAATTCCATCAGTAATACAATTTGAAGCATCTCTCTTTGTAGCTATGGTGCCATTCAGGGCATAGTGTGAAATGATTAGAATATAGAAACCTAGGTTCTTTATTTCAGTTTTTAAAGTGATGTTTTATCCACCATTTTACAAGTTTTGCACTTGATAGTTATATAGCAGTATAGAAGATGTGGGACAAGCTGCTAACGAAGGGGGCTTGCATGGTTTCATTGCTTCTAGTACCATGTAAATGCTTTTACAGATTCCACAAAAATGTCTTTGAATTTGTTTTGTGCCATCAGTGAGCAGGTATATTAAATAACTGATATTTTCTATTCAATTGGCAAAAGCAAACCATTCAGAAACACTCATTTTATTTATCACACTTGTTCCCATAGTTTCTTAGTGCATTATGTTGGCTTTTTTTACACAGTTCAAAGTCAAAATCGAGAAATAATCCTGGAAACAGGGTATGGAAAATAAGACTCCTACTCCTAGTGAATGCCTTAGCTGCTTAGCTACAATACAGTACTAGTTATTCCTTACCCAGTGAATCTCAGATTATTTTCTGCAGGGTAATACTGCTTCATTAGGAGTGGATAGTGCCCATAACCAGAATATCTTATAAATCTGGTGGTTAAGGCACTCTCCTGGGAATTGTAAAATGTGGGTTTTTCCTTAAGCAGAAAAGAGAATGTCAGCTTGATGTTCCATATCCCAGGTGAGTGCTCTAACCAGTAGGTTTTTTCATAGAGGCAGACAACCACAGCCATCATCTCCTCTCTTTTAAAAGAAAAAATTGAATACTGCTCATGCTATGGGTCCTGAATGCATGGGGATATTTGTTTTGAAGCCCTGAATAAAAGATCACTGAGGTCCCAGGAGAGGAAGAATTTCAGACTCATCCCTGCCCCCTTATTGTTTCCTGTTGACCTAGCTCTTGGTTGTTACATACTGATGTTAGGCTGCTTCCTGCTCAGCCAGTTGGCTGTTTTGAATCTATTCTGAGGAGTCTAATCCTGTCAGTAACTCTATGCAAGCATTTGGATATCAATAATTTTCCAATTTAAAGTTATAAATGATGTATTTTTTTTTCCTTCTAGGTAAATGGGGGCATTGAGACTACTTTAGAGAAGGAAGTCCTGCAATATGACTACTATTCTTCATATTTTGATATATTTGTAAGTGTTTTGTTGTTTCACAGTTTATTGAAAAATAACAAAACAATTCCCCCCCCCCTCCCCAAGACATTTTAGCTTTTATTATACCCTAATCTGGGTACTGTGTAAGGGTTAGATTCTCTTAGAATTTAAGCCAGAGGAACATGTGCTCCACTAATTTCTTTTAGGTTTTATATTCTCATATTGGTACATGCCAGATGGTTGATAGTGAGGGATAGGTTGCGTGCAGAATAATGTATATCTGCAGGGGTAAAGTTTGTTGTAGGTTTACCCATTTCAGCTGAAATGGATCTCTCTAAACTTTCCTAAAAAAATAGATTTATGATGCATTAAAATATGGGTTGCTTTAAGTATAATGATCCTGCTTCCACCTACATACTATACAGGCCCATTGAACAGAGTGGAAGGTAGAACAGCAGTTCTGATACTTAACATGTTTTCTTATACCACATGCATCTTTTCCCAGCAAAATTGCTATTCTAAAATTGGGGTGCATGTATTAAGTAGGGAAACTTATTTTTCTCTGATTTTTTCATAAGATTGTAGCTTTGTGGCTATGTTAGGGGGGGACAATGGAAATGATATTCATCATTGCAAGAATTTTGCAGATCTCAGTATGTGAATGTGTTGTTTTGTGGTTTGGGTCCTGTGCTCTGCAGGATGTGCTCTTCCTTTTCCCTGGCCCCTAATCCTTTTATGGAGCTTTTATGTCTTGCTAGCCTGGGGAGAGAAATTGCTGATGCAGCAATCCTTTGATGCGTTTGAATTGAATTGAATTGCCTGATGTGGAACTGGTATAGAAATCTGCCACCTTTTCCACACTGTAACTGATTTCTATGCCTTCAGGGAGGGTTGACAAGTCTGTACGAGAAAGCCACATTGTTCTATCGTACTTCTTTCAACAACTCTTTGCAATATCTTTAGTTCCAGAAAACTAAAAGACCTCTTTGTTCAGCTTAAATTAGTCTACCTTCTAGTTAGATTTGCTAATGTAGAAATATATATGTGTATAGATTGGGAAACTTTGGATGCTAATAAAGTTATTGAAGTCCAGGAATTAGCTTATAATTAACATTTCTGCTTCTAGCATGAACGTCAGCAATCTTATGCAAATACATATTTTAAAATAGGTTAGTGTTGTGTTTTCAGAGCTATTTTCATTCTTGATGATTCTTGACTGTTGGTCAAATGAAAGATATTTCTCTTAAACTTAGCTATTTGCTTATTTCACATTTTGTGAATTTTCTTTTGTGAACTCATTTTAACAGAAGATGCCAGACCTAGCACAGTTGTTCTGGGGAATGAGTACAGAACTAAATGCATTGACTCTCTCAATTTAGAATTCTAACCATTCCTTTGCCACTGACTCATTCTTTGGCCATGGGCAAGTCCTGTAGACTCTCTGCCTCAAATTTTAGTCATGAACTGTGCATAACTATCTACCTTCAAGGGGTGCTGGAAGAATTACTTATCATTCTTCAAATGGGTACAATACTCTTTCTGACAGCAAGAATATATTGAATCAAATTTGCACATATACTCATAAAGGGGTAATCAATGACAGTGCAGTATATGCATATTTATAAGACATGAATATTTCAGCAAACTTCTTACGTTCTTTATAAGTGCAGAAATATTTGTATAAATATGTTTCTTCCTTCCTTTGCCATCTGTACTGTTAGCAATTTTAAATTGTACTTACCCAGTAATGTTAGATGTTGAGTAAGTTAATTACATACAGCTATAACCATTGTGGTCCCCACCTTGCAGAGACATATGTAAGTGTAAGTCTACCTGTATAGTGCTCTGATTTAATTTATACGAGCGATGTTTCATATACTTACATAAGCATTCAAGCATATGAATAGATCCATTCAGTGCTGTGTTTTGCTATTCGAGAAGCCAGATTGTTCAAAATTTTTCCTAAAAATTAACTTACCGTTGGTTGTAGTCTATTCAATATATTTAGTCAGCTGAATCTTGTGTGTTTTCTATAGGTTCTGAATTAACCAACCAATATTTTTTTTCCTTTCTCTATAGCTACTGGCAGTCTTTCGATTTAAGGTGTTAATACTTGCATATGCAATGTGCAGACTGCGCCATTGGTGGGCAATAGCTGTGAGTAGTAGACGAGCATAACTGAGTTTTAACCAGAAATGGGTCAAATGTAGACAAATTCTAGATGCCTACAAATGTTTGCTTGTTACGAATCAGCTGGATGCTATACTATAATTAAGTCAATACACAATGGTCACTTGCCAAACAAAGGTGTCCGAGTCTGGAAGATTTTTCCGGTACACAGACAAGTGTTATGGGGCCAGTAGGGTATTGTTCTTGTTGAACGCACACTACTAGGAGTACAGTGATGGTTTCAGAAGAACCATTTATGCTTTTTGCAGAATCCTAACTCCAAATTCCTTTTTGATATGAAAATGAAAGGAATAGGTTGACTTTTTTTCCCCCTTGTATTTCTATCACCAGTTGCTGTTGTGCTTACCCTGTCACTTCATAGCCCCTTATTACACCAGCTTTGTTTCCTTTAAAACAAGCTTTTGAAAACCCTGCTCCCCAAATCAGCAGTTGAAAATAGGAAGTATGAAGGAGGAAAGGAAAGTTTATCAGGACGAAAGTTAGTACTTATACCTGCAAATTACAAATGGCAGTAGTAAACTCCAGAGATCATCTATTGTATTCACTACTGCCTTACTCAGATTTTTAGATATCTGCAGCTGTACCCATGTTGCTTTATGCTTGACAGTCATAAGACAGTGATTTTTTTCCCAGTGGTTTGGAGCAGTATCTCTACTGTAACTATTTCTGTAGCTGAATAGGAGGGGAAGTTTAACACTGTTTAATTGCTCTGACTCATTCTTCCACCCACATGGTGGATTACAGTTGATACTGCAGGCTATAATATAATAATGCACATACTGCTGGCTCACTGTGCTGCGTATCCAAGAAATTATTTTTCCCTTGCATTGTGCTAGGAGTAGAGTGAAGCAAATGTGGCTGTTCTACATAAAATGTTTTCAAAGCAGAAATATGCAGTGTTTTACAATAAGCTGACTCTGAGCCCTATCCAGTACCTTGGTTCAGTAAAGGTGTATTGCCAGCTTACCCCATAAACCCAATAGCAAATGCAGCTACATTTGAGATGCTGGTTGCTTTCCCTCCCTGCCAACCCCTCCCCCCCCATCCTAAAATGAGTGCATCTCAAAATCCTCTTGCTGCTTATAATTTTGTGTAGCATTAGAATATGTCAAGCAAATGAAATGTACCTAACTTTATTTATGGGGCTATGTGGTACCAAGGTTTCGTTCCTCATTGGTGTATCCCTCACTTGATCCCTCCTTTTGGGGACAAAAAAAAATCATTTGGGACCTTTTCCAAAATAAGTGTTAATTGCATCTTATATCCCACTTATGTTTCAGAAAACCACAGGTTTATACAATTTAATATCACTTGGTCATCTGCAGGAAAGAAATACATGGTCATTTGCAGGCAAAGCATCTCTTTGCAATATGCCCAGCTCAAGTGAATGCTGTTAACATATCACTTTCATGATCATTAATTTTATACAAAAATGTTTTCTCTTCCAATTTAAACTATCAGCCCTCTCACCTTCTAAAATAAAGCTTTTAATTTTAAACATAGTACATAGTAGTATCTCGCTAAAATGGGTTTTGGGAAGTCAGTGAAAGGATTGCGTTTTTGTTCTGAGGTGTGTAATTTCATGACAAATAGGGAATTATATCGGAACATATAAGCAATCACTATATGTGCGGTTTCTAAATTTTGTTCTCTACTCTTTGAAAGCAAGCAAGTACCCCCAGATTTGAAGGTATCCAAATTCAGGGGAATTGTCCTCTCTAGACAATCAAATTTGAGTTAGTACCATTAGTAAGGCTGGGATGAAGAGAGAAACTAAGATTTTCCTAAGTGTTGGGCAAATTTTAATGAGATTTGGATTCTGTACCTCTATTGATCAATAAATAATTATACCATGTCATAGCTGAAAAAGTAAATCTCTAGTTGATATTTCAGTTTTAATGTTCTCTTTTTTTCTTTCAGTTTACAACAGCAGTGACCAGTGCCTTTTTACTAGCAAAAGTAATTCTCTCAAAGGTATATATTCAGATCTAAATTGTTGAGACATTCTATTTTTTTTATAATGGGATTCTGTAAAATTGTGTTTGTTTATTCCCAAGCTGTTCTCTCAAGGTGCTTTTGGCTATGTGCTGCCCATCATATCCTTCATACTTGCCTGGATAGAAACATGGTTCCTGGATTTTAAAGTATTGCCACAAGAAGCAGAAGAAGAAAACAGTAAGTTTAATTTCTAATACAGGTTTCTCTTCGTTTATGCTGTACATGTGTTCCTGGAAAACAGCACATAATTCAAATTCGCATAAAGGGAACCGACTTTGTAATGTAACAAATAGGGATATTCCAAGACCTCAACTGTACTGACCCCTAGACCCATTTCTACCACTTTTACAAGACAGTTTTGGTACTCAACAACAGTCAACGGTACACACAAGCACAGGATGGTGGTGAATGTTACCAGAAAATGTGGACGGCAACTACAGAAACACGTGTCGCAGACAACGAGTGAGGAGCACAGATCCACACAGGAGACTATATTTTGGTGTGCATCACTCCCACAATGCATTGCATAAAGCAGCTGACTTCAGGCTTCTACCACACCCATCGCATAAGAGTGAATTTAATTCGCATATAACAAATTTTTGGTATAAAAAGGGTCATTGCATAAGAGCAAATTTCCGCATATAGAACCTGCATAAAATGAGGGAAACCTGTAGTAACTACTGTTGACTTCATTTCCTCTTGTATCCTCACGGGCAGAAGAGTAGTATTGATTGTCTTGATGAAGCAAAACACTAATTGATTGCATAAGATAGAGTGGGGAGCGAGTAGATGTTTTTGCTAAGGAACTTTCTGGTTTTAATTTTTAATGTGTTGAGGCAGGTTATATTGAATCTTCCATGTTTGCATCACAAGATAAAGTTTGGTTTAAAACATTTAAGATCTTAAGGGAACGTTTGCTTGCTAGATCAATAAATCCTAATAATGGCATCAATGGAACCTGGGTACTGCTTACCAAACGACATCACTCCAGAACACCAAATCTGGCTCTTTTTTTTTTTCTTTTCTTCCCTGCAGCCTTTTTGTATGTAGAAATCTTATCCAAAACATTATTATTAAATTAGTGGATCTGGTTTTTTGTTTTTGTTTTGCTTTTTTTAAGAAGAAATTTTAACACAATTTTTCATAACTTTCCTTTTATTCTGTATGAGGAAGGGACAACAAATTTATAATAAAAAGAAAGTTTTGTATGAGTTACTGATACTTTTTGCAGCTCAGAAATAAACAAGGAAACAATCCACTGAACTCAAAACCAGAAACTTTTACATTAGCAGCCCAATTCTTTTTAGTGCTATTTTACATTGAATATTCATAAGTCAAGAAGAAACTTGACCTGAAAACCATGTAGCTTTCACATATCAAGTGGTTAAAAATTACTGTAAGAACAAAAGATTTTATTTCCAGTATTGGTGGGTTGAAACAGATAGTTAATGCCTAGATTTCTAAAGAAATGCAAAAATCTAGAACTCTTGGTTCCAAAATGATACCTTTTATTAGACCAACAGGGAAATTGCAAAAAAAAAAATTAAAAAAAAAAAATCTTTTTCTGCAAGCTTTCAGGCTCATGTGCCCTTCATCAGGCTCAGGGAAAGTTCAAGATGGTAAAAAGTCCCCATATGTAGGAAATAAGCTTCATTTTTGCACAGAGGAAGCAGAAGCTGGCAAACTGTCCCTCTGGGTCCATGAGTCTTTGTGAGCTTGCTCTTTGTTGTGTAGCTCATGCAGGATTTCTTCCCTGGTGGTGTCAGATAGCAGGCAGGGAGGTGTAGAAATCTTTCGTGTTGTTCAGTAATAAAGTTTATATAAGTTTCTAAAGGACTCTTTTGCTTCGAAGTCAATGGGCTGTTATTTGAGCTACTGATATTTTTCAGAGAAAACACTGCCTGCTGTCATATAGCGCACAGTTTTGCAGTTTGAGACAGTTCAACAGGCTCTCTTATTGGATGCGTAATGGCATCCAATTAAGGATGCTCCCTCCAGTCTTTATTCCAATATTTATAGTTACAATAACTCAGTGTTGATATTATCTAACTATAATAGCAGCTGTTTGTGACTGTGTAGATAAATCTCCATAATTCCAGATCTAGTAATGTGATTTTTTTTTTTTTTTATATCTTGTTGCATGGAGAAATAGTTTTTTAACTTAAAGCAAAGCTTTTCTCATTATTTTTTTTCTTAGGAACATGTACATACATGTGTATGCACCAGTGAGCTAACCACTTAGATACAATTGCTTTGATCCTATTCAGAGACTTGTTCCCCCTCCTCCCCTCCACCCCATTGGAAAAAAATCCTGAAACATTTAATGCGAGCCGCCTCCTTGCAAGGCTTTCAGATCAGTCATATGTCTGAGTACAGACAGAGCCCATGTAGTAGGTCCTTCCCTATGCTGAGTTGCTTAATTTTGGAGGCTTACACATTGAATGAGCTTTAAAAATTCCTGGCCTCATTTGTAATTCCTCTCCATCTTTGTTTTTATTTTCCTATATATTTCCCTTGTGAAAATTATTATAGTTGCAATTTATCCTCTTACCACTAATGTTTGGTGTCTTCTGATTGTTGCCTTCTAGAATGCTGAGTAGCAAGGCAAAATTGCTGTCTGGAAATGGGTGGCTGAGATGGAAAATTAGGTGATTCAACTCTGATTACACAGTTTCCCATTATTACAGTCTGTCTGTTAGTCACTTCCATATGTTGTATAGTTTCAGTGACAGCAAAATTTTAAAAGAAAGAGAGAGAGAGAAATCCGGGACAGTTTCTTTGGGACAGAGGATAAAGTATGGACATGAGAATCTAAGTATCAAATACAACCATACAGAGCATCCCTGCTTTGCTACAGTAATGGATTTAAAGTCCTAATATCTTTTCTAGAGCTTGTGATTTGAGACTTGTGTATGTGAAACAAGTAGCAGTGCTGCTTCAGTAACAAGTCCATTGGTACTTCCTACACTAAGACTTGAATTTGTTCCCCAAACTAGGCATTGCTTAGGAGAGTTATGGTATCGCCAAATGGAGTGAACATTTTATACCATAGAAAAAAGAAAAATGCTCAAGTAATTGTATATGACTTCTCAGTAGCCAACTGGAGAGTTCTGGTTTTTAGCTTGATGTCTTCCATTGTAGTGTTAGTTATCATGAAGTGTTTTGTAGAGGGTTAACTCTTTTATAGTAGCCCAGTTTACAGAGATTGATATAGAAAAATCTTGGTAATATCAATCTGAATTTAAAACACTAAGAGGTAATAGTGATGGTCATTTTTATTGGGTTCTTGTTTTTGTTTTTTAGGGCTGTTGTTGGCCCAAGATGCCTCTGAACGAGCAGCTCTTCTTCAGCCTGGACTTCTGTCTGATGGGCAGTTTTATTCACCACCTGAATCTGTAGCAGGTAATTATGCTCTGAATTTTTATGCTGGTAGTACTGTCTTCTGGTATTAATTTCCTTTGGCTTGTTCTTAACACAGATGGTATTTAACCTTGTACGTCAAGAAAGATTTTATTTTTTGCTTTTGCTGCAGAGAACGTAGTCTTTATCTGTCTTTTGACGCATTTCACCCATTTGTAACTCAGACTTCTTTCTTAAGCCTACTTATGTGACACCTAAAAAGATATTTGCAAGTGAAAAGCTGTACAGGAGTATAACACTGCAGAAATCTGAGACTTATCCATTGCCCCCCAAAATCATCTTTAAATATATTTTTTCACCACACAAAAATAAGAAAATACATTTTAAAATACTTCACAAGTCAGTCGGACATTAATTATGGGATTCCCTCTTCTTGTGCAGAGACCGAAATAAAATCTTTTATACAGATATGATTCTTAAATATGTTTAATTACACAAGCTTACCATTTAGATGGGAAACTCGACAGAAGCATATAAAATAATTAGTGGTAGAGTTGAGGCCCTTGGTTCTTGTATCCATAGTGTCATGAAGCCTCATGAGGCATCATTTCTATTGTCAACAAGTTGTTCTAAGGACAGCAAGTTTAACATAAATCATAACTTGAGACTGAGGCCTTTCTTGCTTTTCAATTACTAGAAAACTTAGTTCTGTTTAAAGTTTTGCAGATGCATATAAGAAATTGAGTTCTGTTGAGGCTTATGTCAATTTTATCTTCAGTAAACCATGGTCAGGTCAAGGTAGGAAAACATAAACCAGAAACAAATAGCTATACAGTCGTATCCAAAGATGAGCTTACTTGCCCCAGACAGTTTCATTCGGAGTTCTGAGACACAGATGTTGAACCCTACATGTCAGATTAGTCACTTTAGGAGAAGAGAACTGCTCTTAATACAGCTGAGATTTTCATATTTTAAAAAGGGATGTAGAGGATGGCAGGTAAAGTGCTGACATAATATGCAGAATACTAGAGATAAGGTCATGTCTTGTTAGGTTGTCTTTTAAAGACTCATGTTGGCAGTACTTTTTATAGACTAATTCAGCTCCTGACCTTACAGTTAGTTTAGGGACCCTTCATAGCTTTGTCCTTAGGGGTGTTCACTTACAGAAGGAAAAAACCCAGAATTATCTCACTTAGCTTCTTGCAAGGAGCTCGTCAGCCAGGGATTAGGATCACTTTTAACAAATAGTGCAAATAGTTAGTTAAGACATGCAAATAGTTAAGACTTGCTAGCAACATCTCAGCCCTGCTTTTTGCTACCTCCTGGTCCTTTCTATGGCCAATCCTCTTCCATGCTTGACCCT
The DNA here is from genome assembly GCF_000455745.1 of Alligator sinensis. NCBI lineage: Eukaryota > Metazoa > Chordata > Crocodylia > Alligatoridae > Alligator > Alligator sinensis. The sequence goes on along the minus strand of NW_005842396.1, from coordinate 145,841 downwards.
TGGGATCTCTTGTGGTTCTCTGGGTATATTCCAAACTATTAAATTAGACAGGATATCTGTATGTAGAGCAACAGTAGCGGGGGAAGGTCTTGTATCTGGTTGTAGTACAGTGTGTGTATTCCTGAAGTAAGGAAATCTGCATCTGTTCTTTGAATGAAAGGGTCCATTCTCTTGGCATGGTAAGGAGTCTACAGCTCTAGAAATATTTTGACAGTCGGTCCACACATTTTTGACACCTTAAAATCTGCCATTAGAAATGGTAGAAGTGGGGTGTTTTGAACTATCTTAATTCTGGCTATGGATCCCTGGAGATAATAGTATAAAGTCCAGATTAGATTGGATTCTTTACTGAAAAGATTTTGTTTCATCTTTCTAAACCGTCTTCAAAAGACATCTCCAGTTCAACAGCTCCACCTAGCTGTTAATATGTGTTCCTTTTAACTTCCAAGTTCTTGGATACCACAGCTCCTAAGAGAAGTCTGTATGTACAGAGAATTAGCTAGGCAGCACAAACCAAATAACCTTTTGTGTAGTGAAAATACCTTTAGTAACAGCAATGTAAATGCCAAAATTGCAGTCCTTTTGTAAAGCGACAACATAAAAACAGGGTCAAATCTGTTTTCATTGTTACTCAGTATTGGTGATTACTTTTTTTTTCTCCATGTGGCTATTAGTGACAGTGCTGTTTACATATCATATGGAGATGAGCTTACACTATCACTGAGGAACAAGAGTGCCGAGATAATTAAGAAGAAATGCTGTTACAGTAAAAATGTAATGAATAGAATAAGTAAAGTGAAGGCGTCTGCTAAAATGTCATAGCAGAATAAAAATGTTTGCCTATACTGCCATCAAGTGGTGATAAGAGGCACCATGACAGTTCAAAACATGGAACAAACCAGTTTCATGCTACCGTACCTTTGCAACTTCCTTGGCTTTGAAATAAAGTTGTGATATTTCCCGTGGGTAGCTGTAAACTATAAATAACAGTATGGTCACTGGAAGAAGCATGGATTGAAAATATATTTTCTGGGTAATTTAAACTGGAAAATATTTTAAGTGTGATCTTTTGTCTAATCTTGCTTTCAGCAGATTTTGAAGAATATTAGCAGAAGTAATTTGCTAGATATAACCTAATCTTTGGCAAAAAAACACAAGGAGAATAGAAACTATGTTAGAGTTGTAATGTCAAATTCTGTGCTGTGAAGAAAGAAAACTGAATCAGAGACCAGGATTCAAATGTGTTCCATGATGAATGATGACGATAATCCATCCTGTAGTGATGCCATGAATTTAAGAGAGATGTGCATCCAGAAATAATAGAGGCAGCACTGGTGTTAACATTAGGTGATTACCATATTTCTGATCATTTGCATTTAAGACTTCAAAGAGAGAAGGGAGATTGTGGATAAAAATAAAAGAAAACATTTTAATTAAAATCCTTAGATATATTTTGTAAATTCAGAGAAGCCGTATTGTATAGTTTAGAAATGTCATTCAAGGGTCATGCTAAACATCGTTTTTATATTTAGCTACAGCACTCTAGGGAGGTTTTGAATAAATACCTCTCTAGAGGTATGTGAGGTGGGGGTTTTTTTTTCCTATCAGTATGCTCTGTGCATTTTTTACAGCTTTGTGTGTAGTCACTTCACCCTCTCCCTGTGCAGTCAATTTCTCCCATGCCAAAATGAACTTAAACATCCAGAGGAGATCAGAAAAACATTTATAAATGCATTTAAAAAATAGGAAATATTAGTTAGAAGTGCTTTATTAGAAGATGGAATTTGATTTAAACTAGTGTTTTCAAAAAAGAAAAAAATGCCTGTTTTGAGTAGAATGGGCCAGCTTCATTTACGGTACTTATATCTCCAGTAAGTGGCTAAAGATTGCTGCATAACCATTATGGTTGTAGCAGGTGCAAAACCAGCCTGAGAACAGTTAGATTTTTTTTTTTTTTTTACAGTTATTTTATAATTTAAACCTCAACATTCAGGAGGCAGTTAAGCCATACCACGCAACAAGAAAATCTCATGTTTTTTTCTAGTTTGGCAAGAAACAAAATCCTCCAGACCCTGTGGGTTTTATTTTTTACCACAGATTTCATGTGAAAAAATGGAGCACTACTCTTGTCCCAGGTTTGCAACCTGGCTTTAAACTGGTTGGCACAAAACCAAAGTAAGATTCCCAGGCACTTCTCATCATAAACAGCTCTTTCGTTGCTGCGATCAAGTGAGGTTCTCACAGGAAAAAATAAAACTAAGATATATGTTCCCATGGACTGGTTCAGAGGCTGAGAGAAATTTCTTTCTAGCCACGGGCACTGCCAGGTGTGTCGGGATGAAGGAGGGGCAAAGAAATCCTCATCTAGATGTGTGATTCCTGTGCCGATCCTTACCTGACTTACATGGTACCTTCACTTCACTAATAGATCCGCCTTTCCTGAAACTATGGTATTGACTGAGGTACTCAAATCCCCTAGGTCAGTAGTTCTCAACCTTTTTTGTACCAGGACCCATTTATAAATGATGATGGCCAGTCCTGACCCAGTGCCTCTCACTCCTGACCTGCTGCCCCCAGTGTGGGGGGCAGGGAGGGATGTGGGGTGTGGGGAGCCCCAAGCAGCCCCTTGCAGGATGGCAGTTCCAGCCTGCAAGGAAAAGCCACCATTTCCCATGCTTTTGTTCTTTAAAGGAGAATCCATTTTTAAAGTTTGTTGATCCATTTATAAAGTTATTCATGATCCTTTCATATATTTTTGTGGCCCACTTTAGGGTTGTGACCCATGGGTTGAGAAACTCTGCCCCAGACTGCACTTCCTTTTACTAATTGGCATGGGAGATAGGGGCATCTCTTTCTCAGCTTCAGGTGCTGTGTCCAGCTGAATCATTTCTTTTGTACGTGCCAGAATACTTAGGGCAGGGACACGCAAGCAATGCTGACGGCTCACAGTTACAGCATGTCAGCTGCTGTATTGCAGCTGCCCATGTGTATGTTCATATAACCATAAAAGCCAGCTCATAGTAAGTTACGCTGCTGGGTAAGAGCATATACATCAGGAGTTGCCACAGAGCAGCTGATTAATTGTGAGTCTTTACCTTACTATTGCTCAATTGTGTGCTGTGTCTTGACAGTAAAGTCAAAAAGATGAGATCCAGAAATGGAGGCAGAAGATCACTAATGATTGAAAAGTATATGTGGGTGATGTTGAAATGAGACTAATTGTGAGGAAGACCTCCAGTTAATTAGCTTCTGAAAAACTGATCTTATTTCCTCATTTTAAACTTCTTGAAATGAAATGTGAAAGGTCTGATGTGCATACTAGACTGCAGAGTCTAGATGTCAGAGAAAGCAGATGTTAGAGATTTAAATTGCCTTGTGTCTCCTGCTTCCAGCAGTGGGCACCAACATTCATGCTGTTAACATTTTTTTTTTCAAATTAACTTGAAGCTGATTAAAGAAATATCCTGCGGAAAACTAATGAGCATTAATCTGGAGTGACAAAAAAATCTCCTTAACCATGTATAAATTTAGAACTATTGCTGATCTCAGTCTGGAATGGATTCAGAATAAATTCTTAGCACCTGGAAAAGTTTTCTGTAGATACATACTTCACAGTTATGTGGTGCTGGCAAAAGAAGCTTCTACCAAGTGAATTTGCACTGTTGAGACAAGGAGCTAGATTCTTCAGGAATACTTCTTCTGATAATGTCTGGTAGATTGAGATGCTATAATTATCGATGTGTATGGTGCAGTCAGTTGAGTACATGACTGTGTCCTGAATTCCAGTCTTGCTCTTGATACTGGCTTCTCCTTTGGCCTTGGTTAAATTATTTAACCTCTGTATAAAAAGTTGTTAAATTCCCAACAGTGGTCACAACTGTGTTCTGATCATACTACATTTTTGCTTGGTCTGATAGTATAAAACAGGGGTACGTGTACCCCCGGTTGACAACCCCTGGTCTAAAACACTGTTAATGTTCAACATGGCATGGTGAGGAGGGGGGAGGTAGTGATTATTAATCAGCTAATGTTTTATGAACTATTACAAATGTAAAGGCTAATAATGGGCTACATATTCTAAAGTAAAATTGGAAAAATGCCTATGCAGTTTGAATAGCATCTTTATTTTAAGGTCCTGGATACTACTTTCACAAAATAAATAATTTCCCTTTTTTCCTTCCTATTCAGGATCTGATGAAGAATCTGAAGAAAAACAGGATAGTGAAAAACCAGTTGTATAGCAAATATGAGATAGCAGGCAAGTGCTGCTTTAGGGAAAATGCATCCTGCATGTAACATTTTTTCATTTTAATTTCATTCCCTTTGCACACTGGGAATTGGCCATTATGTGAATAGTTAATATGGCAGTTCCCAAACTAGGGGTTGTATATCCAACAGGAAGTCAGTTGTTTGTGCTAGCATTGAGGCTTTCAGCCTGATGGAAGTTGGCCTGACGACCAGAAACAGCTTGAAAATTCCACTGGGTTAACAATTTTGAAACTGTCCTGTTTTTATTTGTGGTGCTCTCTGCTAGCAAATACTGTTCAGCAATTTTTTTTAGGCTATTCAGGGTCTCGATTATGACCTTCCTATTGGCTCCGATTAGCCCTGTCTTCTGCCTTGGAGCCAGTTACTTATGAGGTCAAGGCATATTTGTTAAGTGGATTGTGGTCTAAGAACTGTTTATGGAGCACAGTGTAAAGGGAAGTGAATTAGCTCTGTGTGCAAACCTGTTGACCCCCTGGTATTCCTTCTGCTGCTCACCTGGAAGGTTGGAAATGAGCACAGAGTTAAAAGATCTCTTTTGGGGGAAAAAAGGGAGAGAGCCCTATGACGGGAGGGGTAAGATAGAAGATGAGACGTTAGTTGGGTTTAGAATCTCAAGTGAAGAGTCAAAAGGTTGTGGGGTTTTTTAATAGAAGAATAAAGAGGCAAAATATTGTTTGGAGAGGGTTTGATTTTTGCAGTTTGTAATCTGTGTTTGTCATTCTGTCTTTAAAATTCAGTGTAAGTTATTTCATTTGTATATCAAGGGTCCTTTTTTGTTAATTGCCTGTTGGAGAAACAGAATTATTTCTCTGGTTTTTAGATTTGTCCTGCCCTGTGCACTGTTTGTACCAAAAATTATTCTAACTGGTGAGGAATTATTCAAACTGGTGAGGAATGAATCTTAGAAGTTTGAGATTCTTTTCATAGCTTATTTCTGCTTATGTTACTAGTAGTAGCTGTTGCTCTTTTCTTTTGAGTCTGTCCCTCTCTGATGCCATCTTGGATCAAATTCTCCATTTGTTCATCTTGATTTGTTTAATCTGTTACAGAGTGAAAATCTAAATGAGAAGTTGCCAGGAATGTGATTATGTTGAAACTGTAATGACTATGTCTGTAATTAACTTACTGATGGAACTGCTAACAAAAGAACTTATTAATTAGAAAGCAACGGGAGTGATTCCCATGTACTGTTACCTCACAAACTTGTATCTTGTTCACATATGTATATTAGGCTGCCTCCTGGCTGATATGAAAAAACTACTCATCCATAATGTATTCAAATGATTATTGAAGTTGATCTTCTAATGACTAGATAGTTAATGGAAAGTGTTGTGCTTGTGTACCTAATCAGTAGACCTGTAATATATTGAAGTAAAACTTCTATATGATGAAAATATATTTAATGATTGAATTCACTAGATGAAATTATTTTACTTTGTTCAAAGTTTTGTCACTAATTTTACATTTGCTTTTTTAACTCCATTCATTTTTCTTTTTTTAAATGGATATATGCACTGTTTCTAAAATAAAGCAAAATATTAATAAGACAATGTCCTGTTCTAATATGTTTGCCCCCTTATTGGATGAAGGCTAGCTCTTCCCACTTCTTTGGCAACAAATAGTTAACACTGACTTTTGTTCTTGCATAGATTTTATAGGAAAGATGTAAAAGTTGGTTTAATTTTGCCCACTGTGATACAGTCTAGTGTTAGGTGAGTGTAATTCCTCGTGTAGCAACCTGTGCTACAGGAGAATCCTGTTTGTTTAAATAGAAGGTGTCTGATAACCCTTTGGTTCAGGTTTGTTTTCATTGCAGAGGATAGACATGACTCAGTTTTGGTAAGGGGGGTTGCATAAGCTAGGTTTATTCACAAATTATGAGGTTTACATGGGCAGGAGGGAATGAAAAATAAAGTCTAACATATTGGAAAGATTTGTGATCCCAAGCCCTGCTTTCTGGTGGTCACATTTATAAATCAGTCATTACATACTGTTAATGTTCACATTCACAAGTAATATTTTCAGTCTAGTGCAAAGAACAGAAAACACCTTTTATTTTCAATCATCTCTTTCACTTAATCTTTTCTATGCTGTTTGTTTTTAACTTTTTATATAAATCACTGTTAATGTTGCCTTGCATCATTTTCCAGTGTAAATTCAACACCATTGATGAAAATGTTGGCATTAATACCAAAACACTATGGGTCACATTCTTTTTAAGTGCATCTGTTGCAGTTGTTCATCAGATATTACAGTAAGCCAAGATTTCCAAAAAGAAGTTGAGGAACTGGTGCTATTCTTCACTATAAACATGGCAGTTTTTATTCTCTTCTTCTGTGTCTTAGCTAGAGAAATCAAGAAGACTAAACCCATTCTGTGATTTTTTTCAGGTGATCAGCCTGGGTCTTAATGTGGAATACCTACCCTTAAGATCTCTCTAATGGGTTACCCCAAAATTGAAATAACCCTTCACTACTCACTTTAAATCTTGCCCCGTTTGTTAATTTTAACAAGTGCACAACAGCCAGCCTCCTATGACTGTAGATGGCACTGCTTTACTCTGAAGTGGCCTACGAGGTGGCAGCAGTAGTTTCAATAGACTTGTGTCACTAGCTAGAAAGAGAAATTGAAGTGAAAAAAAGCATCTTTTCCCCCAATTCTCAACAGTCAGAATATTTTTTCAGAATATTTTTCATCCAGTTTGCACAAAGCATTTCTTTGGGTGGTGGAGTTCTGGGGATTGTTACTCATAATATGTACTTTGAAATAATGTTTTGACAATAAAATTTGAATTTATTATGGCTTTCTTGTTTGTTTATAGTATAGTAATACCTAAAAATGGATTCATTGCACCTGGTGCAGTACAAATACAGAGCAAAAAGACATTGTGGTCCCAAAGAGTTTCTTTTCTATGTGAGCAACTCCACTGTGTTTTAATGGCAAAAATTAATCCTAATGCTGTTTATCAATTGTATCAGAAAAACCACAGGCTTCCCATCGGACGGTCTGACCTCATTTTTCATCAACAATTTCTGTTCTATAATGAGTATGCAGTGGGTGAAATATGTACATGATCATTTCTGAATAACTGTTTGCCTTTTACTTCAATGTAGCTAGTAGTTTTTCTGTTGTTAGACCTGAGGTCATAACTGGTTGGGTACATCATATTTTCTATAGCACTGCATGTGTGTGTTTGGATGTAAAATGTTCATTTGAGGATATTTGCCTTCACAATTAAGTTACCTAAAGTCTGAAAGGTTGTAAACCTTGTGTAATAACATTATGATGTTGAAGCAGGAATATACCTGCCTATAGGCTTCAGACAGTCCCTTGATCCTTACAGTAAAGATTTATTCTCTTTAATAGTGTACCTCAGCATACTGTAAATTAAGCTACTGTTTGTAGAATATAAAGTACTACCGTACTGTGTACATGTTATTCAGGCACTTTTATTTGGTTGGTATTTCCATTAGCTATCATTTTTAAGTATATTGTGGTGGAACATGCAGCAGGCTGCGGTTTAACTGTCCTTGTTTTTATCACAAACCCTGACCACAACCTGCCTTTTCTGAACTAGCAGTGACTGGTTCAGTGTATAAAAATTTCCACTAAGTAACCACACTATTCAGCAACAAAATAACACAAACATCTACAGGCTCCCCATGTTTAGCATGTTTAAGTACAGGTCACCCTGGGGCTCATGAGCTCTTGCAACTGTGAAATTTGCTACCACAAACTTGATAAACCTCAGCCATTGCTATGTGGTAACTGGTGTAGAACAGGATATAGGCAGCTCTTTTTTTATGCTAAACTTGAAAAGTTAAGCCATATTTGCTCTAGACCATATGAAAAATACCCAGAGGGTCACAATTTCACACTTAAATCTCAAATATTGCAATCTGATGTTATTTAAAAACTTTCTCACTCTTTTTGCTGAAGTGTTTGGGATAGTTTGCAGGCAACATCAATACCAGAATTGGATTCAATACCATAATATAGAATAGGCAAATTAGATTAAATAGGCATAATATAGAATAGGCAAATTCATAATATAGAATAGGCAACATCAATACCATAATATAGAATAGGCAAATTGGCAAAATGGCTCAAATGCTTCCATACAATATTGAACATATATTTTTCTCTCTAAAATGCAGGGAAGACTTTTGGCCAGATTCTTAATGGTGTGGAGTTACTAGTTTACAACCCCTAATCTAGCCTAATGAAAGCTTTGTAGTAATGGATTGTTCTGGTTCTCACAGGGGTTAGACTACAGCAGCAGCAGTGGAGATTCTGTTGTGACTTTTTCCCCAAAATGTCAATGTTATTAAAGGCCATTATAATTGAATGCAATATCTTTATTTCAGAGATTACTCGTAAGTATTTTATTTTCATTTCCTGGAAAACCAAGCTAACCAACTTTTTGATTCAGATGGTAGAGAGGCAAGGGGGATGCTCTTCTTGACTTGCTGCTCACAAACAGGGAGGGATTGGTTGAGACCTGTGAAAGTCAAAGGTGACCTGGTGACAGCAACCATGAAATGATAAGAGTTCAAAATCCAAGGGGTGAGGAGGGAAGGAGAGCACCAGAATAAGGACACTGGACTTCAGAAAAGGAAACTTTAGCAAACTTGGGGGCCTGATGGACAGGGTTCCTTAGAGAGAGAATCTTAGGGGAAAAGGAGTCCAGGAGAGCTGGCTGTACTTTAAGGAGGCTCTCTTAATGGCACAGGAACAAGTTATCTCAATGATACAGAAGAATGGAAAGTGCAACAGGAAACTAGCCTTGCTAGCCAGTGATCTTTTCAAGAAGTTGAATCTCGAAAAGGAATCCTATGAAAAGTGGAAACTTGGTCATAGTACCAGGGAAGAGTATAAGACTATTGCACAGGCATGCAGGGAGGAAATTGGGAAGGCCAAAGCACTTTTGAGATGCAGCTGGTAAGGGACATAAAATACCATAAAAAGGGATTCTGAAAGTACAGTATGTCAAGAGCAAGAAGAGGAACGGAGATTGCAGGGGTTCCTTACAGAATGCAGAAGGGAATCTAGTCACAGGTGGTGCTGAAAAGGCTGAAGTATTTAATGATTTTTTTTTTTTTTTACTTCAGCTTTCACAAATAGGGATAGCTACCACTTCATAAGTGCAGTTGGAAGCAGAGGTAGGGAAGGAGATGAGCAGCCTAGAGTAATGGCAGACAGGTTAGGGATTACTTACAAAAGCTGGATGCTATTGAGTTGGCAGAGCCAGACAGGATGAACCCAAGGGTACTGAAGAAATTGGCTGAGATTAATTTCAGACTTGGCTTTTTGAGAACTTTTGGAGGTCAAGTGAGGTCCCAGATGACTGGAAGAGGACAAATATTAAAAAAAAGGAAAGAATGAGGATCCAGAGAACTACAGACCAGTCAGCCTGACACTGATACCCAGAAAGATCATGGAGCAGGTGCTCAGAGAATCTGTGGTGAAACATCTAGAGAAGAACATGGTGATCAGGAAGAGCCACATGGATTCACCAGGAGCAAGTTATGCCTGACCAATCTGATTTCTTATAATAAAATGACAAGCACCGTGGATGAGGGGAGAGCAGTGGTTATGGTATATGCTGATTTTTAGCAATGCTGTTGACACCGTCTCCTACGACATCCTCATTAACAGGCAAGGAAATGCAAACCAGACAAAAGTACTGTAAGGTGGATACATAACTGGATCATTGTGCTCAATAACTAGTCCTCAATGGTTCAATGTCTAGCTAGAAAGAGGTATCAAGTGGTGTTTCCCAGGGGTCTGTCCTCGGTCTAGTATTGTTCAATATCATTCAGTAATAATTTATGGGATTGAGTGCACACTTTGCAAATTTGTGGATGACACCAAATTGCAGACACTCTGAAAGATAGGGCTAGGGACCAGACTGCAGAACAATGGTCTGCAATCAATGAGATGAGATTCAGTAAGGATAAGTGCAAAGTCCTGCACTTGTGACAATAACTGCATGTTCAAATATAGACTGGTGAATAACTGGCTAGGATCCAGTACTGCAGAGAAGGATATAGGGGTTACAGTGGACTAAAAATGAATAGCCAATAGTGTGCTCTTGTTGCCAAAAAAACCAAACTGCATACTGGGTTGTATTAACAGGCGTGTTACTTGCAAATCAAGGGAAGTGATTCTTCCTCTGTTCAGCACTGCTGAAGCCTCTTCTGGAGTATCATGTCCAGTTTTGGGCCCCATGCTTCAAGAAGGTTGTGGAGAGTTTGCAGACCAGTGCAGGGTAACAAAAATGATTAGGGCTTTGGAGGCAAGACTTATGAAGGAATGCTGAAAGAGGAAAGGCTTATGCAGAAGAGAAGACTGAACGGGGGAAGTGAGGGACTTGATAAGTCTTCAAATACCTGAAGGTTGATTATAGAGAGAATGGAGATGGGCTTTTTTCTGTTATTGTGGAGGACAGGACTAGGTGCAATGGCCTCAAGCAGCATCAGGGGAAATTTAGGCTGGAAATTAGGAAGAACTTTGAGTATGAGAGTGGTCAGGCATTGAAACGGGCTACCTAGATAAGTTGTGGAACCTCCATGCTTAGAAATTTTCAAGAGCAGTTAGATACTTGGCTGGGATAGTTTTAGTCAGGGATGATCTTGCCTTGAGCAGGGGACTGGACTAGATGACCTTGTGAGGTCCCTTCCAGCCCTTTTTCTATGATCCTATGAACCAGTTTAAATGTGTGTTTCTATAAGATTCTGCCTTCTGAATTACAGTTAGGCTCTCAATTCCTATTCATCTTGAAAAGCAAGTAGAAGCTATTCTGAATTGCTTTTGGTTTCAGAAGGCCTGTTCCTGAAGCGAAATACTTTGTATGAACAAGATTTTGGAACCTAGCCAAAGTCTTTTAAAACAGTCCTATACTAGCGATACTATTTTTTCCAGTTTACCTATTCTGTAAGAAACACTTTCAATAAACCTGTTTTGTAACT
>NW_005842396.1:128581-134573 GCF_000455745.1 Alligator sinensis | reverse complement strand
CAGGAAAAACAATCTTCTATGGTAATATGCAAAGAAAAAGAAAATTCATAGCTTTAAAACTTTTTGACTTATTGAAGAACTTACAAAGATGTAAACCATGTCTTATCAGTCTTCACACAGAGTGTAGAAATAGTAAGAGTTCAGTCTCTGAAATTCTGAAAGATAATTACCAACTGTATCCGTGTGTCAAGTGTACTCCTAACAGTTTTTTTTTTTCTATCCTACAAGTGCTTTAGGCTCAACTTGCCTGTACCCATACGCATAATGTGCCCCAAGTTAGATCTGCACCTTTTTTACCTTAAAACAACAGATTAATAGTTCTGATTCTAGGTGGAACATTAAGTACGTGAAAGATTTATAAAGCTGAGAGTTGGAAAAGAGTTTAAGGTGCCAGAGAACTCTGCTGCTGACTGTGGATTAAACCAAAACATTTTAATAGAATCATAGAAAACTAGGGTTGGAAGATCATCCAGTCCAACCGCCTGCGCAAAGCAAGACCATCCCCAACTAGATCATCCCAGCCAAGGATTTGTCTAGCTGTGTCTTAGGATGGAGGTTCCACAACCTCTGTGGCTTACCTGTTCAAGTGCTTTACTACCCTTCTAACAAGAGTTTTTCCTACTATCAAACATAAACTTCACTTGCTGTGACTTGAGGCCATTGCTCCTTGTTCTGTCATATGCCACTACTGAGAACAGTCTAGATTGGAGCAGGCAATTATTTTGGGTGGAGGGCCACTTACTGAGTTTTGCAAGCCATCAAGGGCCACATGGGTAGCCACGCCCCTTGACAGGTACCCTGCCTCCTGGTCGCCATCTTAGGACTGGAAGTCCTGCCTCTTAACCCCTGACCTTTGCCACCAGAAGTTCCTCCCCTTGCCCCTGTGAATTACACATTTCAGTAAGGGGCTTTGCCATCTCGGAACCAGAAAAATACCAGATTATATGCTAAAAATCAAACATGTACTACAATATTCATTAATTTCATTAAAAAATATTTTTTCTCCCGATTTACATGTATTTGTGTAGTGTACATAGAGGTGATGGTATAATAGCTTAAAATGAAGTCTTACTCTTGTATAGTGTGGGAGGGTGGGTATATGTTTTTGGGTGTGGGGGAGGATAGGTGTGGGTGTATGGGCTGTGGGTGGGTATGGGTTTTGTTGGGGGTTGTGAGTATGTAGGGGGAATGGCTGGGGATGGTTGTGGCTTGTGAAGGGGGAGGGTTTGTCCACAGCCTGGCAGAGCCCCTACCAGTGCTCCTGCAAGCCCAGGATCTGTGCTCCTGTTGGTCCTGGCCCTGGGCCCCGTGCTTCTACTTGCTGCCACTTGTCCCCTGTCTGACACTGCTGCCCTTCTCCTGCTCTGTCCCAACTGCTCCTGCAGTCCTGGTGCTGTAGCTGGGAACCACATCATGCTGAATGGCTGGTGTTGGGGGGGAGCAGAGAAATGGCTGCAGCAGGTGAGGGAAGGGGCAGCGAGCGGTAGGGCCTGCACCAGTGCACTAGGGCCATTGCAGACAGGGCCCAGAGTGGGGCAGCAGGAGCACGGGGTGGGGACTGCCTGGGGCTCTATGGAGCTGGGCTGGCTCCCTCCTCTCCCTGCTTGAGCAGCAGAGTCCAGCTCCATAGAGCCCCAGGCAGCCCTGCCCTGCGCTTCTGCCACCCCGCTCTGGGTCTCACTGGCACTGTCCCTGGTGCTTCCATCTGGATGTCACTGTGCTCTGCGCGCCTGCTCGCTTCCCCTTCCTCCCGCCTGCTGTAGCCATTTCCCCAATCCCCCACGCTGCTTGCCCACTAGGGGTTCACAGTTGTAATGCCAGGACAGCAGCAGCTGGCCCGGCTGGCCCTGAGGACTGGAGCAATCGCCCACGTTCCTCCCCTGCTTCCCTCCCCTCTCCTTTTTATCTCTATTTCCCTTGGCATAGGGAGGCAGGAACAGTCCCAGGTCAGAATCCTCCAGAAGCCCCAGCTAGGCAGAGGCTTCAGGCCAGGGCTCAGGGTGGAGCGGGAGCCGGGGCCAGGCCAGACCTGCTTCTCTAGCTGCTTGATCCTGCCAGGGGCTCCTCCTGGGTCCTACTGTCCCTGGTTCCTGTCATCCTTGACAGGCATATGGGCAGATAAATATTAATTTTCTAATTTTTTTTAGGGGCCCCATGGACCAGATAGAATGGCCTGGTGAGCTGGATTTGGCCCCTAAAAAAAATTAGGCTGCTATTAAATCCCCTCTGTCTTTCATTCTGTAGGCTACTAAATAAGCCCAGTTCCCTTAGCCTGTCCTCAGAAGTCATGTCCCCCAGCTCCCTCACCATTTGAGTTGCCATCCATTAGATTCTCTCCAGTTTGCCTACATCCTTTCTGTAATGGGCCTCCCAAAACTGGACACAGTACTCCAGATGTGACCTCACCAGTGTGGAATAGAGGGGAATAATCACTTCCCTTGATCTGCTGGCAACACTTTTACTAATGCAGCCCAGTATGTCATTTGTCTTTTTGGCAACAAGGGCACACTGTTGTCTTATATTCAGCTTATTGTCTGCTGTAACCCGCCCAGGCTCTTTTCTGCAGAGCTGCTCCTTAGCCAGTTGGTCCCCAGCCTGTACCAGTGCATGGGATTGTTTCATCCTGCAAATTTGCAGCCTGGGGACAAAATTAGACCTCTGGATATCCAGGTGTCAAAAAATACCCTGGGGGAAAAAAGTTGGCCTGGCATGGTCTGGGACCATGCCCTGAGGCAACCGGTGGCTCAGTCCTCCACAGAGATGTTCTGGTAGCCAGCCAGAACGTCTCTATGGCTGGCCCTTGCCCTGGTGCTTAAGCACGCTGCCTACTTATGCAGGGCAAGCAGCAGTGCAGGCTGCAGGGACCTGGACCTGGCTTCGTGCCAGGTAAGTAGAGGGTTGGGGATCTGGAGGGAGGGGGTGAGGACCATGGTGGGGGTGCTGCCCAGCCCCCATTTCTTCCCCCTGCCCCTGCTTACTCTCCTGCCTGGCCTCAACTCCTCCCCCCCCCCCCCACACTCACTAGCAGTAGCAGCAGCAGTTGGGGCCACTAAGGGCTTCGTGGCAGAGCCCCCCTGCACAGGAGGCAGTGGGGCTTGGCCCCAATTGCATGGCACTTCACCTGCAACATACCAGCAACAGCAGGTGTGGGCGGCTGGAGTCCAGCAGGGGAGCAATGGTGGGGATGGGAGCCAGAGAAGGAACGACCAGGAGCCTGGAGCTGACCAGGGGAACCCCTGAATCATCTCCAGCCTCCTGCTCGTTCCCCTGCTTGGGAGGCTGGATATAAGCAGGAGCACAAGCAGGGGGCTGGAGATTGGAGACAATCCGTTGGTGACAAGCTTGAGACTTCCCCTGCTGTCTCCAGTCTCCTGCTGGTCTCAGGCTTCCCAAGGCTGGGGACGAACAGGGGAATGATCAGGGGGCTGCAGACCAGCAAGGGGGTTGGGCACAGTCCCCCCACACCTATCCAGACACTGACCCGCATCCCCCCAGCTCCCTCCACACCCACCCACACACCAACCCACATCCCCCCACCTCCCTTCCTGCAAACCCCGCATCTCCCCATCACACACTCACCACGTGATAAGGAAACCAAAAGCAAACATAATAGATATTTAGGATCTATTTTATTATGATGCTAGAGTCACTGACAGGCTTCCCAATTGCTTTAACATTGTAAATATAGCAATAAAACGTTGCCTATCTGATCAATCCCTCTCTCTTTTGTTCAAAATGTGGAAGAACATGGATTTTGGGGTATTTTAAAAAGTGAATTTGGGATGCTGCCTCAGCAGTCTAGCTGACACAAGGGACTAGTGTCCGCAGATACCAAGTGGCTGGGCCTCAAAAGCTCCTATCTATTTATAACATTCAAATAAATACCTCAGAAGTTCCTGAGGGCAAGTAGCCCTGAGCTGCTGGCCAGGGCAGGTTTTTTATACTCGGGCCCCAGGCTCTCTCCCCCTGGCTGCAGATCCAGGAGGAGCCAGACAAGGTTATTTTGCCCCAAGTGGAACAGTTTTCTCCACAACAAAGTGGATGTCCCAGCACATGCAATGAAGCAAAAAGTCGTGGCTCACATTTGCACCACTTGTATTTGAGTTGCTGCAAGCGCACATGCTTGCATGTGTGGACGCACTCCATGAGATTTCTTGTGGTCCAATCCTCCAGTTTGTCAAGGTTTTTATGAATCCTAGTCATGTACACCAGTGTATCTGTTATTCCCCCCAGCTCGGTGTCATCTGCAAACTTGCTGAGAGTGCATTCCATCCCATCTTCCCATCTTTGGAGTTTAAATTATTTTTTTTAGCAAATTATTTCACTCTTGGAAAGTTTCTAGGCATCTGTTGGAAGGTATAGACACAACTAGATGGGGTAGTATTTTCATTCATTACGATTTATATGTTAAAAGATGCCATATAGACATTTGCAATGTATATAAAATAAAAATGTTTGGCTTCATCATTCTGTTAAACTTATGGGTTTTGTGTCTGTCTAAGGCAAAGTCCTAAAGGACTTTAAGAAAAAAAAACCTCAATTTACATTTCCTTTAAAAAAAAAGTGAAGTAAACAGTATATTATAATTCTCCATTTTATTTAAATATCTCAACTTTTCACAGTTCTGATACAATAATTACACATTTCTTTTATGAAGGAAATAAATGAAATTGAAGGAAAAAAAATTCCCATGAAACTAAAAATAAAACAGTAAATTAGTTTTAAGTCTTAGCACTGCCACCAAATGCATTCACACACGCAGGTAGTCTCATTGAGCTTACTGAATATAGCAGAGCTTTCAATATTCATGACATCAGTTGCATGCCTAAGTGTTGAAAGGTCTCAAGCTGATATTTTTCCACTTTTTTTCCACATTTAAAGCAATGTATATTATAGTTATGTGAGCAGCTTTATTAAGCAAAATTAAGATACAAATGCTGACTTTGTAAGCTGGAAGGAATAGTTTAATGTTTCTTTCTGGGGGGACCCTTGGTTGGGCTTTTCATTCTGTATATGAAGAAGAGTACGACGACATAGTACATGCTGCTTTTCAGGAGAAGAACTATGTATATTAAAGATGCAGTCCTGTGCGTGAAATTCTCTGCAATATCAAAAACAAAATATAAATATAATGCCTATACAGTAGTTGATGGCTATAGTTTATGCATCCTAATCAAACTCCATATAATTGAGTTAAGGCTGTAATGGTATTAAACTCCCCCCCCACCCCATTGAATATGCAACACCTAAGCTGAATTTGGGTAGTGTTTGATCCGAACTGAAGGGATGGCATTAGGTTTTGGAAGCTTTTTATGACATAACTGAGAGCAGCTTTCTACATCTTGAAGAATTGTGTGTCATCTAGTTTCAATGATTAGGTTTCTCATATATTTTGAATATACAACGTGGTGCTTAATTCTTGCACATACTCTATTAAAAATTGAGAACTGGACACTTGTAAGTTACCTTTGAAAAATACTGTGCCATTTGCTTGCCCGGCAATACAGTTGTCTGTTTGAGTCACAGTTGCTGAAAGAATCAAAGTTATAACATGTAAAGGAAGAATTACCTGTTCAAATGCTTGTTCTGTCTAAGGCCCCTGCTGCTCGTTACATATATCGTGCAATTAACTGGTTAATCACCCAATATATTTATACTAGCCACACGTGCAAAGTAATTATCACACAACTGACTGATTAATTATGCAATAAATTTAAACCAGCCATACATGCAAAGTAGTTATCACACCCTAAAAATGACTATCCAGCTATAAAAAAGCAACCAGCTGCAAAGTTACTGCTTGAAAATGTGTAACAACCCCCTTGCTGGCTTCAGGACACTTTTAATTTCAACATACAACACTGCCCTAAAGTTTTCCTTAATAGGAATTTTTCTTAATAGGAAATTAACATTTTCCTTACTAGGAATTCAGAGATGGAATAAAAAAGTAAAACGGTGACCACAATATAAACAGGTAAAATTGCACTCTTTC
>NW_005842396.1:126185-128550 GCF_000455745.1 Alligator sinensis | reverse complement strand
CTTTCCCCCTTCTGCCCCCACCTCCCCCCACCCCCTGCTGCTTCCATATTTCCTCTCCAGTGTATATATTTATCCTAGAAAGTATTTACATGCAGAGGTAAACATAGAAAATGTACATGCAAATGGGTACAGGTAAGCAGGTGTTTTTTTTAGACCCTATTGTATCAAATCCAACAGTGTAGTCCTCTGTGCCCATGTGGTGCTCACTTATGTCTTAGGCCTTTGTAAGTCACATAAATGATTACTAGCAAGCTGCTAGAGAAACTGCTTCTGCATGTGCCAAACTGCTCTGTTGTGTAAGGTGCTTTAGGGACAGTTTTCCTATTGGTAAATTTGGCATAACTCCATTATCTTTTAGGAACAATAATATATTACACACATACAAAATTATTGTAAAGAAAAATTGAAATCTTTAAACTATATAGACAGTTTTAGCAATGTAGGATATACCTGTTGGGCGTTCAGCACGAAAGGTTTTTTTGGCAGATCCTTCGCGCTCATACGAGCAAATATATTCCTTGTTGATTTCCTTATTTACAGTCAGCCAGCTGCTGACTGAGTATGAGTCTGCATCCTCCTGAGGTGGCCAAACTTCTCCCTGTACTACATTATCTGATATTTTCTTTCCCTCTTTATCTTCCCAATACATCCGAATAACATTCGGGAAAAAATTATGAACGAGGCAAACATATGTTTCCTTTGAGTTCTCCGTGTGATACAGCATCTCGTCTTGTGCTTTAACTGTTGCTGCTTTATCTGGTTTTGGAGGGAGAGAAGTTGTTTGTAAATTAAGCATATTCAAAATAGACTGCTGTGCTTTTGAAAATAATACGTATAGAATTCACTGAGAAGCAACATCTCGCATCTAGTTTCCCCAAATTACTTTAAAACACATAGCCCTCAATGCTTAGCATCAGCAAAATAGGTTTATCCTATCTTTCATTTTATCTGTCAAAAATACATTTTAATTGTATGGAGTCTATAAATGTTATAATCATTTATTCAGCACTGCCGATAGGAATAAAATTGTTCATGTATGACTAACTAAGGACTTGGATATGTGAATTGTAATGATTCCTATGTTTGAGTTGAAAGTAATTTCTTGTGGAACTGAAGAAATTGTGTGTCTCAACTTGGTTTTGAAACTCATGGTATATTAAACACTTTTTGATAATTCAGTTGTCATTTCTGCTTCATTTCAAATCAGATGCATGATTGCCTAAAAGAGCTGAACATGGAGAAGATGGAAAATAATAGATACTTTTCATTGGCTTGGTCACACTTGCAAACTTGTGAAAGGGTTTGCTCAGACTTTCTTAAAATGCATGCCTTCGATTTATAGAACGAGCAGACAGTTTGGTAGTCTTGAGAGTGTTCAGATTACATCTTGATACTATCTACTGCACAAAACCAAAACAAAACACTAATTGACAGTTCAGAATGTTTAATTGCATTTTCTAATAAGGTAATAAATATTGAGGAAATCAGTTAAGATAGCATTAACATCCCAGACTATCTTCAATTCTTATGCCTTTGCCAGGGAAAATTCAGTAACTTAAAGGAACATTTTGGAAGGCATAAATGTACCCTTGAGATTTTTAAAAATGTAACTAATACTTGAATAAAAATGATTTTTGAAAGCAAGATCTGAAAGGTTTCTCTCCAAAATTCTCTAGAATGGTCCAGGACAAATTTATCTCCTGAAAAACTGTGTTTGTTCTTTATTGACAAACAGGTTTGCAACTTTAAGAAGAAAGTTAGAAAAGCAGTCTTTATGTCTTTGAGTCTTCCTAGTGGACTCCAAGATGAACATGAGTCGGCAGTGTGACGAAGCCATCAAAAAAGCCAATGCCACTTTATCGTGCATCAGTAGATGCATGACGAATAGGTCCAAGGAGGTGATACTTCCCCTCTATCGGGCGCTGGTCAGACCGCAGTTGGAGTACTACGTGCAATTCTGGGCGCCGCACTTCCAGAGGGATGTGGATAACCTGGAGAGGGTTCAGAGAAGGGCCACTCGTATGGTTAAGGGCCTACAGACCAAGCCCTACGAGGAGAGACTAGAGAAACTGGATCTATTCAGCCTCCGCAAGAGAAGGTTGAGAGGCGACCTTGTGGCTGCCTATAAGTTCATCACGGGGGCACAGAAGGGAATTGGTGAGGATTTATTCACCAAGGCGCCCCCGGGGGTTACAAGAAATAATGGCCACAAGCTAGCAGAGAGCAGATTTAGATTGGACATTAGGAAAAACTTCTTCACAGTTAGAGTGGCCAAGGTCTGGAATGGGCTCCCAGGGGAGGTGGTGCTCTCCCCTACCCTGGGGGTCTTCAAGAGGAGGTTAGATGAGTATCTAGCTGGGGTCAT
>NW_005842396.1:104647-126154 GCF_000455745.1 Alligator sinensis | reverse complement strand
CTCTTTCCTGCTTATGCAGGGGGTCGGACTCGATGATCTATTGAGGTCCCTTCCGACCCTAACATCTATGAATCTATGAATAAAGTCATTCATTATGAAAAGCCTGGTTAGTGTCAACGTCATTTTTAAAAGCTTCTTTTACTAAAATGCTTTCCCCTTATTTTATACAGGTTATTTTAGAGTTTCCTGAAACAGTTTTGGACTAAATCAAACTTTAAACCTTGTACTTAAGATCCTTGTTTGTTTGATTTTTGTTTAAGAGGCAAATGAAGACAGCCATCATATCAGATTTCTAACCAAAAATTCAGGGATTTCCAGCAGAGGCAGATTGATTTTGTTTGCTTGTTGTGTTGCTGTATCTGGTGTTCTTTGAATATTAAACTATGGTTTTGAAGCAGTACTTAACTTATTCCATTCAGTCTTACATTTTAGGTGTGCCAAATTTCAGATGTGCTGTTTTTAATACTGAACAATGAATTTGAGTGGGAGATGCAATCAATTAAGTTCTACACTATCTCAGACATTATTTTCAAATAATTCTGCCATAGAATTGTCACTTTGGAAACGAACACAAAAAACATCACTTTCTTTTGGGCATTTCAGAATTCCTGCCAAATTATAGACCTGGGTAAAAAACCAAACCAAACCCATGGAGATTTTGAACTAGAAGAGATGCAAGTACTGTCATAATTAGTTTTACGTAAGCATATGAACTGGTTATAGTGAACCATGCCAAAAAGAAAAAGGTGTGCATCCAAAGGGTCAGCTCTTTGCTACAGTGTTGACAATTAAAAAAAATAATGCTAAAGAGTATACTTAACATACTCATTATGACAAGTAGTGAACCTATTTCAGTGTACCTAATATATCTGTCCCTTGTTTGTTCCCTGTGATAAAACCCAAAGAGTATGAGGTTCACAGCTCAGCAAACTGCTAAAGGCTACTGTCCCCTGAACAGCAGCATCCTGACTGTACGCATGTACAACAAAGCAGAGGTTGCTTTTATTAAATATCTGATTTTAATTTGAAACTAAATGCTTATTTCCTTTGTATTTTCTGTTTGTGTCTAATCTTAATTGCAAGCAAAAGTTAGCGTTCATTTAAAAAATGTATCTATACTTCACCAAACAAAATGGCTGGCATTCTAGCCTTTGTTTGGTCAACTGTACAGAAATGAATTAAAAATATACAGCACTCCTCCATCTTGCAAAAATGTATAGACCTGCATATTATGCACTATGGAAAGCCTAAATAGTGTCAACATTTGTAAATCTTTTACTAAAGTGATAAAAACTAAACCTCTTTTACTGTATTCACCTTATTTTTATACAGGTTATTCTACAGTTCCCTGAAACAGTTTTGGACTGAATCAAACTATAAACCTTGTACTTAGGGTTGTGTTAAGCACATTTTTGGATGATTTTTTGTTTAGAAACAAATTAAGCTGGCCGTTGCACAAGATTTTCTAACAACAGCAACAAAAGAATCTGTAAGTTTTCTCAATTAATTTGTCCTCGCTACATGTTCATGGATTGTCAAAAAAGTGGATTGATTTATTTGTTGTTGTGTTTGTTGTTCTTTGAGATTACAAGCATGGTTATTCAGCACTACATACTTGGTTTGGTGCTGTTTTACATTTCAAATGTGCTGAAAAACTCCCAGGAAAACAGGACTTGACCATACAGTAGGTTTCAAAATTATATACTCCCTCAAGTTGTATGGATGGTTCATAAAACTTTTTACATTGGATCCTGCCTAGTGACACTGCTCTTTGCAAAACCTCACAATTTTTGGGTATCTCTTAGACATCATGACTCTGAGCTTTCAAGGGTAAAGTCACTGTCAAGTGTCTTGTTTTACAGCATGCATGAGTCTAAATTGGGGATTCCTGTAGGCACATACATCTAGGTATATATCTAAAATAAATTCTGAATTTTGCATGCATACACACAGTAATTGTTTACAAAAACAGATGTGCCAATGTATACATAGAACGTTTTAGTCTGATCCAGAATTAACCGAAGTCAATGGGACTCTTTCCACTGGCTTTGAGTTTGACTCTGTTGCGTTATAGAGAACAGACCTTTAATTTTGAAGCAATTTTTGCTGTTGAACCATCTGTTGTTTTGGTCCCACTTAACTTTTCAAAATGCCTTGTTGCTCAGCTGAAGTGGAAATTTCTAATAAATGCTTTAAGTGATAAGTTAATTTTTATATACACCTCTGAGGAAATTTGAACCCTATGCTTCTGCCTTCATTTCTAAGTAGTCTATTTCCAATTTTCAAGAGTTAGAATTGCTCAGTTAGGTTGTACATAATGCTCTACAACTCATATCTTTGGGTTTACAATGTGCTTTTTCTTCTTGTAGTAAGCTATCATACTGATTTACCATTTGAGAACAAAATCCACTCTGCATTTAGAATTCAAAAACAAAGTAAACGCTAATTTTTCAAAGTGAAAATTGGGTTGAGCACATAGTGCAAATGGCAAAAAGTAAAGTACTCCTGCTACATCCATACTGCAGGCAATAGGAATTCAAGTTACCTAGCATCTTACATTACTGAATCCCCTAAAAGAAAGTATTATTGCTACTTGTGCCATTGGCCAACAACTTAAGATAGTATCATTGTTAATAAGCTAGTACACTTCTAATATGGCTTTATCTCTCTCTGTCTCTTAACTTACAAGGTAAATGATCAACCATCGTGTAATAGATTTTACCACTATGAAACTTTTAAATGATTTATTGTAAGAACTTACTGGATACGACTAATTTTGTGCCTGCACCGAAGAGTTTCCCAGCTCCCACAGCGCTGCACATCATTACAAAAAAATGGAGAAGACTTTTCTACTAAAGAAGGATCAGATCTTAACCAACATGGGGTGAATAGGCAGAAAGGAGAGTCAGTTCATCCAACCAAATTACATGTAGAAATTGCCAATGTATTTTTTAGTCTTAGTTAATGCAAATATATTTAACCCCTTTATTCGATGCTATTACTATTCATTTTGGAGCTTTTAAATTCTCTTTTAGACAAATCTTTCATTTATCCAACCAAGGAAGAATTTGTTGCTTAGGGCATAATGTTAGATGCCTGTATTTTCTGGTTTGGGCCTGATTGCATTGAGAAAGAAGGACATTTCATTTAAATTCAGCTCGGATGTGTTGTCTAGTATGATTGTCTGTATACTGACTGCATGTTTAAAATGTCAGGATAAACCAAAAATATAATTTCTACAATGCTAAGTATATTATATAACATCAAGTGATCTATTTCATGTTCACATTACTTCTTCCCAACCCCTTAAAATTTCTGTACAGATGGGTTTAAGTGTTTTTTCTAAATGCAGTAGCCATGCATATCTATGAATGTGATAGTTCTCAGTGGTACCAACATAAGGAATTTCATTGAGAACTATCATGTCCATTTAACTGCTTTGCAATTTAGAATTTTCTTTGACAAAAATATTTTATGCTGCCTGTGCCATGCTATTGAACAGAATGAAGAGCTTGTGAGAGATCTGTACTGATGGCACTAGGCAGCCTACACTCCCATTGGAAGTCAATTTTAAATCTGCAGCTTCAGGATTGGGATCACAGCTACATTATGAGCTTAATTATACCTTTGTTGCAGTAATTGGGAATCTTGATATTAACTTGCTTGGATGTTGGATAACACTTGGAATTCCCATCCACCTGTACTCTAGTGCTGGTAGTGGTGATTTTGGAGTGAATGCGCAAATGCTCATGAACTACGTAGCATTTACTCATTTATTTGTACATGCTCCACCAGACCTTCCAGCTGCCCACTGCCACAAGAGAAAGATGGAAAGGAAACGTAAAATCCTGTCTCCACTGAATTCAATGGCAAAACTCTGCTTGAGTTCAGTGGGCTAGGATTTTGGCCATAATTTCTTATGTCCCCCAAGTATTCATTACATCCTTGTAATCATCTTGTGACACATGAGACCAAATACTGATCTAGTTATACTAAACCTGAATAAACAGGTTGTGCACAGGACATCTGCATAATCACTGGAAATATTCAATGTTCTTTCTACAAACTGACTGACCATGACCTTTCCTCACTCTAGTCCCTTGCCTCCAAATCCCCACTACCCTTTGGTGCCCTGGGATTAATTAGCACAGTGTCTGTGGCTTTCTCAGCCTTCTACCCCCCATAAAGAGGACAGACCTCTGAATGGTCTCCCGTTCTGAGGTGAGAACCATTGGGTTTGACCCAGGATGAATAAAAGAAACTTTATGAGCACAGAAGTCTGATATATCACCTGTTTTACTGTGAATTCCCTATGTAAGTGTCATATATACATACTAAACAGATTCATTATGCTACTTTTCCATTCTGCAAGCTCTCATCTGCAGATTTTATATAATCACAAATCAGATACTTACTTGTTACAACAAGCTTTGTGCCGGAGCCAAAGATTTTAGTATAACCACTCTCACTGTGTCTGAATGCTTTGCAAAAACTTTTATAAAGTTTGGAACCAGTTTCCAAAGATGATATCAAAAGGGTGAAATGGTAAAATAATTGTTTGTTAAATCCTTGGTATTGCTGTTAAAGTTGTCAGCCAGGATTCGAGGTAGTAACAATTGTAATGAATTTTATTTTCTTTTTTTTAATGGGTCTACCTGTCCTGCTTGCTAACATACGTCGCTAGCGATTTCCTGTTACATTCTGCCATTAACTTGCATTTCTTTTCTTTTGTGGCCAATAGGCAGTGGATTTGGCCTTTAAATGTTTCTCAAGAAACAATGTATTTTGTTTTTCTGCAGTAATGTAGAAAATCAGTATCTAGAGTCAAATTTGAAAATGCAGAAAAAGTTTTCATCAACATTAGACAACAGAAGACTTAAACTATCAATTGCCAATTGTGAGGACATTATACTTGTAATTAGTGATCTGTACTGATCAATGTGTTCTTAATGCTATTTATTTTATGGAATTCAGGTAACTTTGCCTCTGCAGTATAATGTGAGGTGTAGCTTTAAAAAGCAGGCCAAATATATTTGCCTTTATTTCTGCTATGAAAAAACTGACATTAGGTTTTGGTGAATAGTTTGTGGTTTTTTCTTATTGTTTGAAAACAGTAGCAAAGTGCTCTTCAGCATTATCAGATAGACTGCATTATAGATTATAGTCTTCTTTTCTTTTCCCCAGAACAGACACAGTAGTGGCAAAGCTTCCTCATGCTATCTCACTAAACCACTACATTTCTGTCCTGAATTAAAAACTCCCTAGATACTGAAAGATAATTCAGTCTCCAATTTAGTCCTTGACTTCTCCCCTGAGAAGTTTTTCTAGAAAGTTGCCTTCAGAAGCCTCTAGTTTTAAGTTGGGTTGATTTAATCAACCCCCTTTAATTTGGGTTGACTTAATGATGATGACTAGTACCACAAAGGATAAAGTTACAAGAAAAGACATTATTTTTTTTTGTCAAATTGCTGACACCGATAAGTTTGATTCTACTTCCTATTTTTTTACTTAGCTATTTCACAAATCAAAAACTCTAAAGAAACCCTGACTCAGCTCTCACTTACTTTGCTGCAAGTCTGGAGCAATTATTTTATAATCAATGGAGTAAAGCCAGTTTTTTAAAAAAGGAGTGATTGCTTAAGAATATAATCAGTTTAATTTACTACATATGACCTTAAAAGTAGCGTATGTTTGTTCTATATACCTGTGTATGACCCTGTCCCCACAAAAATATACAGTTGTATAGAAATCCTGGCTGCATTGATGACAATGTGAGTTCTGCTACTGATCTCAATAGAACCTTAATTTCCCTTTGTTCCAACTATTAAGAGAAAACTAAATCTGTCATGAAATTCAAGCCTGAAATAATGCATAATGATTTAAAATCATTAGAACATTATCAGTGTGCACTATTAACTTTGTTTTTGTTTGGGGGAGCAAATGTCATCACAAAGAGAGCGCTTAGTTTCTCATAAAATAATGCTATACATTTTTAGCCTTACCTTCGATAACAGAATTTTCCTAAGATAACAATAAGCATTTTTATCTTCGGGTAACAATAGTTAACAGGCAACTTACCCGATACAATGAGCCTTGTACCAGAGCCAAATACTTTGATAAAGGAGCCACTATATGTATCACTGTCCTTTACAAATATTTATACAAATCTATTCTATTTAGGTGGATGAATAGTAGAGACAGCTTTTTAAAGAAAAACTATTTACCTTTCTTTCCTACCTTCAAATAAATTATCAAATAAGGAATGTGCTCGTAAGATAAAGAAACTTGTGGGGGGAGATTTTTGCTGATACAAATGGTAACTAAGGACTGAACATTCAGTCATATTTTAAATGCCTTTTAAAATCTCTCTCTAAACAACATGAGTTTGATTTTATATATTTGGTCTTGAATATCCATAAAAGAGGAACAATGTATTTTTCAAATTAGGGCCCACAGGCTGTGGTTAACAAATATTAGTTTGTATACTGCTTTAATTCCATAATGAAAAACCACTTGCTAATCAAAATATACTTTCATTTAGATCAGAGAAAAATATAGCCCTTACAGTGAGAATAATTTTAGGAATAATTTTGGGTCATTTCTTCCACTCGATGTAGGCAGATAATTCTTTTTTAAGAAACAGTTGTCCTACCAAGGACAATTTAGCAGTATCCAGATAGTAGTATATGCTTCATTTAAGGCAGAGAAGTCTCATTCAATCCCCTAATATCCCAAACCAGCAAAAATAACAATAAATATTTTGCCGAGTTGAGATGGCTTTTAAACACATACTTAAAAACCTTCTTGGATTGGGACATTCATTAGGAAGGAAAAGACAATTTTGTTATGCTTTTATTATTATAAATGTATCCTGTACAGCTAAGTAGCTACAAGAGGTTCAGCACCCTCGGTTTTCATTGAGGTTACTGGAAGTAGAACCTCACCTCATCCTATGCCTGGGAACTAAATGGATGGTATATAACACTTCATAAATTGAATAGTTCATACTTACTGGTAACAATAAGCTTGGTGCCACTTCCAAATATTTTTATATCATCCACGGTGTGGTAAGGCTTAACAATATCTCCAGGTACTTTACCTCATTCTTACTGGTTAGGGGTAACTACTTATTTTTGAATTGGAGACTGCCGCAGGTGAAATCCAAGGTCTAGAGTAATCACTGAGGCTTTTTTTATTTACTTCACTGGCATCAGGATTTTGAGGTCTAAATACAATTTAATTTTTGCCATAGATAGCAGACATCACTTGTTGAATACATTGTGCTCTGAGAAAATAAATCCTTTGTAGTGCCACTTTATATAGATGGTCCAAGGCTTTTAAATAGATTTTCTGTTACCAATGTCCAATACTAATATTTCAGATGAGCTATTATTAAAAACACCACCATGCTACTGCTTTACTATTCTTAAAAAGTAATTGAATGCTTATTTCCTTACAAAATCAAACTCAGGGTATGGATTTATATTCTTTACAAAGGGAGCTTTAAGAGTGGCTTTAAAACAGTTTTTTAACAAATACTTTTTACCTACCAATAATTAGCAGGGCTAAACAGGTTGGGAAATAAAGTAATGGTTGCCAGTACTTGATTCTGACATTTTTGGATTTGTATCAGACAGCAAAAACGCTTTAAGAAAAGATTGAGAGACTTACTTGAAACCACCAGCTGGGTGCCTGTACCAAACTGCTTTACCCCTGATGCACACTGTTTTAATCCTCTACAGAAATTAATGATTCTTCAAGGCATGAATGTCAACCAGCTAAAAATCTGAAGTCCACATTTTAAAAAAGGTGCAATCTAAACAAGACATACTAGAAACTACATTGTGCATTAAACTGAATTTATGCATTTTTAAAAATGTTTCTGTAATTTTTTTTCTCTGCCAGTGCTTTCTGCACTTTGACTTTCATGTCTTCATGGCAAAGTGGTTGCCATAGAATGTTTTGCTAGGCTGAGCAGGAATTCACCATAAATTCTGTCAACTACAACTCGTGACATCTTGGGAATTCACAGTCTCACTGCTTCATTTGATATTTTAATATGCTTATAATATATTATCTAGGTAATAGTGTGCGTTTCTTAGAGAGCACTATATAAACACTATTATATGTACATAACCTTGAAATTAGAACCTATATAGTACTGCGTTTATCATTTATATATTATAAATACAATTATATACACAAGGTGGGAAACGACGCTAGGGATGTTTCACTTCCTGGCAAACCTCCTTCCCAATTTTTAACATGATACAAACCTGATACAGCCCTGTCCATACAAGCTTTTCAGTTTTGCATCTGCTTTCGCACCTGAAGCTTATTCTCTAAACTTTCAGATGTTTTCATTCTTTCAATATCATTTCACTAAGGATGAATTGGGACCAGTATTTTCAATGTCTTCATTACCCATCTCCTCAGTTCAATCAAGATTCCACAGATATTATTTTGTGCCCACCATGTCCTTTGGATTCATATATTTCCCTCAGTCTATCCCCTGATGTCAATGGGAATGGCATACACTAATCATTGATAATATGCTTTTGTTCTATTGATTTATGTACTTTTTTTAGTAATTGCCCTTGCTACCATTTACCAAAAGAAAAACTAATTGGGAATCAGAATACTTACGAGAAATCACCAGTTTAGTTCCTGTGCCAAAGTATTTTGTCCGTGTTGCAGTAGCACAGTGTTTTCTCTTTGTACAAGAACTTACTCTACAGCCGCTGGTCATTCATGGCTTAAAAAAAACCTGAGCTTTCCAACCAATCACTGGAAAAATACTTCAGAAGATATACTCTTGGTTCTTTGAGGGTTTGAAAAACTGAATGAATGTCAGTTTTGTGCCTTCATTCTAGTGAACCTCTATTCAATGTTATTCTGTTTTCAGATCCTTGCAACTTTTCCATTAAATACCCATCAACTTATTTTTCCAAAAATGAGAACCAGTTGGAGCTCCTTTTTTATTTTAATGGAGTAAGGAAATTGATTGGTCAGACACTTTCAAATGTTTTCTTTGTGTGATCCACTGATTAAAAGAGAATTTGTCTTATGGACCACAGGCCCTCTCAGTCACAATAGCATGGGCCACCTTTCCTATAGTCTTCACTCAGAGAAATTCTCTGAGGCAGCTCTAGTGACTGCTTATATGTAAAATGATGATGAGAGTTATTTTTTTTTTATTACCCAATAGCTGATAGGGAAGCTACTTTGAAAAGAAGGTAGCTAAGATGTTGCCTTGTGAATAATGCTTAGACTTTAGACCCTAACTTGCCTTGAGTGGATGAAACCTACTCTGGATGTGGTTATATTTAGTTTGTTCCTGGTGAAAATTACTCCTGCATAGCAGAGTGAACGTTAGAACATAGCCTGTAGCTGTCCCTCAATATGTAAGACCTTTAAAACTAGTCATATACTAGTGGCAATGTTTGTTTGTTTGTTTACTTCAGTTTACCTGCGCAGCAAGAAATGCTTTTAATAAACTGGTTTTGTAACCTAATTAACAGGAAAATATATCCTCTGGGTAATGTGCAAAATAACAGAACCTTGATAACTTTTACAGGTTTTTGATGTCTTAAAGACACTAGAAAGATGTGGATCTTGTCCTGTTAGCTTATCAGTCTTCACACAGGGTATGGAAATACTAAGAGCTCAGTCTCTCAAACTAAGAAATATAATTGCCAATTGTATGCTTGTGTCTAGTACACCGCTAATATTTGGTAGATTTTTTTTAAGTTACTGCAAGTGCTCTGGGCTTAGCTCACGTGTACTTGTGCACAAGTTGCCCCACACTGGAGCTGGGTTTGTTTTTTCCAACAGATTACTATTCCCCAGAAAATCAGAACTATTAGTCACAAGAAAGACTTGCAGAGCTTAGAGATGGAAAAGAGTCTAAGGTCTAATGTCAGTAAATTCTACTGCTCTTTGAGGAATAGGTGGCATTGATTTAAAAGAGAAATTCACTGTTTGGAACCTTTTAGGCATATATTGAAAGTATTTAGTCACAAACAGGTAGGGCTGTATTTTCATGTATAAAAATGTGCATGTTAGAGAGATGGTTAGCCACATCAGCCTGAAGCCAGGCAGAAGGTATGGCAAGGTGTTTACTTTATTGGTTAGCACCAAACTGGTTAGCACCTTTAAGAAGAGAGTTAGAAAAGTAATCTTTAAGGCTAGGGACAGACATTACATACAAACTGGTCGAAGTGATCAGAAACTGGTTTAAACCTGTAACAGAACATAAATTCAGTGCACATAAACCAGTTTCAAAATGGCTGAAATTGGTTTGAGATGAACCTGGTTGAATCTAATATCAGACTTACCTGATTTGGGTGAAACTGGTTTATGCAATGTCTGTCCCAGACCCCTATCTCATCCACATGAGGTTATGAGGGGATAAATATTGCTCCCAGTCTATTCTTGACTTATAAAATGAATTATCAAGCTTCATATAGTAGATTTAGCCACTATCAAAATGCTGAAATAATTGTTCTAAAAACTTACTGGATATAACAAGTTTCGTGCCTGTACCGAAGACTTTTTCAGTGTCCACGGTGTTGCATATTACTACAAAAACCACATGGGATATTTCTACTAAAAAGGCTTGGATCTTAACCCACAAAGTATGAACAGGAACAAGGGAGAGCCAGTGCACCCAACCAAATGCATGAAGAAAATATCAATTTATTTTTCAACCTTAGTTATCATGAATATATGCAACACCTGTAATCTATTTCTTCTCAAAACATTTCATGCTAATCAATTGAATAAAGCCAATTTTAAAAAAAGGATTACTCAACTGAGAATAAAAGCAGGTTCATTAACTACATTTGACCTCAAAAGCAGTTTTTGCTTGTTCTGCACACATGTGGATAACATTGTCCTAACTGAAATATAAAGTTATACAACATGGGTTCAATCCTGGCCCCCTTGATCTCAATGGGAGTTCTGCATTGACCTCAACAGAGCCTGGATTTCATTTCATGCACACTGAAAAGATGAAAGCTCCTATATAAGACCTATAGGATCTGCAGTCAAATTCAGCCCAGACAAAATTCCTAATGAATTCATGTTATGCCCACTTGCACTGTTCTCTCTATTTTTCTCTGGGGGAGCAATTTTAGCCTGTATTTGATATTTATCTTAATTGTTTTATTGTATCCTATACTTTCAATATCCAAGGAAATCTTATAAACAGTGTCATGTTGACTGACAACGTGGGTCCAATTTTGTGTTCTTTACTCAGTCAAAGCTCTTGGTAAATTTACAGGAGTTTTGCTCCAAAATAAAAAAAGATGTAAGAATATTTTTTTTTTGTAAATTACATAGATTAGCAGTATAATACTACACTTTATCTCAGAGATAACTGACTTAAAGCAACATGCTGATCTGATATATTGAGAATGAATTATATTGATAGTTTATTCTTTTTAACAGGCAGCATTACAAAATGTTACCTTGCCTTGAAGTCAGTAATGAACTAAGATAATCTTGCCTATGAAATGAATAAGTTTTAGAGTACTTGACTGTGGCAGTTCTAGTCTTTTTTATTTTATAAATGTGCCTAGAGTGATTCTTAAAGAGGAACAACCTGATGTGCCCTGTATTTGTGCACTTTTTTACACCAGCATGTGGTGGAGTGAAAGCATTTTCCTTCAACTTTGCATTAGTATAAATGGCCACATAATTGGAGGGTGAAGGCAATTGAGTGCATATTGTGTAAAGAATAATAAGAATGCTTGAGCCACAGTCACACTCCTGTGCCAACCAGCAATACTTGGAGCTAGATTTTTTCCTTTATACTAGCGTAACCAAAGAAAGAATTCAACTGTGAATATACTCACCACGACACATTCAACTCCATTATTTTTATGGAGAAGCAGGATATTTGCTACCACCGCTTATTTCACATCTGCTTAATGGTATGCTCATTTATAAGTTTTAATTGAAGAGCAAGTACAGATTTATATGACACTGTTCTCAAAAACCTGTATCTTCCTATAGATAAAGCCATGAAAAAATGTTGCCCAACAGTTGATCTTTAGACAGTCATCATCTTGAAACCAAATACATTTTAAATCGATCAGAGAATATTTCAGGTTTGCCCCCAGACCAAAAAGTTGATACATCTGGTTTCAGATCCAAAATTGGATCTAGCCCTCAGTACCCATTAAAGTCAACAAGAAATGATTTTGCCCAGCCCCACAGAAAAGATTGTGATTTAAATTTTTAAGAAGACTGTGGATCAAAACATTTTTCTATGATCACAAAAATCTTTTTTATCTGTGGAAGACAGTAATTAGCAGGCAACTTACCTGATACAACAAGCCTTGTACCAGAGCCAAATACCTTGAAAGAATAGCCAGTACTAGCTGTATCACAGTGGGTAAATCCTTTACAAATATCTATACAGACCTAATCTTTTTTATGGTGATAAATAGTAGGGATCACTTTTAAAAGAAAAAAAATCACTATTTACATTTCTTTCCCACCTTCAAAAATATTAAGTAAAGAGAATACTTGTAAGATGAAAAACCAGTGGGGGGAGATTTTCAAGAATATAAATGGTACCTAATGATTGAATTTCAATCATAGTTTAGATGTCACAATGCCTTTTTAAATCTCTCCCTAATCTGGACCCAGCACGGTTAATATTATAAATATTTGATTTTAAATATTCATAGAAAGGAATAAGTTGCTTTTTAAATTGGGGTCCCTAGGCTATGGTTAAAAAATTAGTCTGTGTACTGCTTTAATTTCATAATGAATAACCACTCACAAATTAAAGAAGATTGTTATAAAGATTAAGAGTAAAATATAGCTGCTACAATGGGATTGATTTTGGAAATAATTTTAGGTAATTTCTTTCATTTTATATAAACAGATAAATTCCAGGTAGAAAATATGTTTTCCTTAGAAATACCTTCAGGCATTAGTTACCCTAACAGGAATAAATTATCAGCTAAATAACCATCTTATTGTCCCCCGTTGCTGTATGGAATCTGTATGATCTTACTAAGTTTAGTTCTCATCTGACCTTACATTTAAGCACATGCTTAAGTATTTTGCTTAATAGAAGTAGCTTTTAAACACATACTTAAAGGCCTTCCTGAACTAAGGCTTTTATTAGTATAGTATCCTACTATAAGTATAATCCTAGAGTTTTAGGAGAACCACTGGGAGTTTTGTCACTGACATCAGGATTTTGCTGCCCAAGTACAGTTTGAATTTTGCTGTGGAAAACAGATATGGGTGGTTAACTACAGTGGGGTTTGAGAAAAAAAAGACCGTGTTACATTTGTTTTATAAACATGGTCTAAAGCTTTGAGCCTTTGGAATTTTTTTTACTAATATCCAGTATTAGTGGTTCAGAATAGCTTTGTTTACTAACATTGCCTCTACCTTTCTTAAAAGGTAAAATGAATGAGCAACTCGTTACAGAATCTCAACCTAAAATTTAGAAATAGATCTTTAACGGTATCTTAACATTTTTGGAATACTTCTCACAGGGCTAAACTGGCTTGTGAATGAAATAAGGGCCCCCAGTACTTGAATCTGACATTTTTATCAGACAGCAAGAGCAGGCTTTAAGGAGAAACATCTTTTGAGACTTATTTGAAACCATCAACTTGGTGCTTTTGCCAAAGTGCTTTACTTCTGATGCACATTTTTGTAATGTCTACAAAAACTAATTAATCTTCAAGGTATGAATTTCAACCAAAGAAAATCTGAGATCAGTATTTTAAAAAGACACAATCTAGACAAGAGTTACCAGAAATGCCATTGTATATTCAACTGAATTCAAGCACTTTTTACATTTGAATTTAGTTCTTTCTGCTAAAATGCTTTCAGCTCCTTGACTTACATGACTTCTTGGCAATACAATTGTGTAGAATGTTTCAAAAGAATGACCAGGAATTCACCCAAAGTTCAATCAAGTCCTTTCATTAACTTCAACTTGTGACAACTTAAAAATTCATAGTGTCAGTTTGTTTTATATGGTTATGATATATGATTTTGATAATAGTGTACATTTCCTGGAGAATATAATATGAACATCATTATATGTAATCAACCTTGAAATTATAACCTATATTATTGTTTCTAACATTTTTATATATTGTAAACATACTTATATATGCAAGAGGGAAATGGTCCTTTCAGTATAACATGAACCATGGGATATTTCACCTCCTAGCTAATTTCAATCCGAGACATTATGGGATGCAGACCTGGTACCATCCTGCCTATAATAAACTTTTCTGTTTTCCATCTGCTTTTTCACTTGTAACTTATTCTGTAAATATTCAGGTGTTTTCATCTTATCAACATCATTGCACCAGGGATGAATTGGGACCACTATTTTCATAGAATCAGGGTTGGAAGGGACCTTGTAGATCTTCAAGTCCGACCCCCTGCCTGGGCAGGAGGGAAACTGGGGTCAAGTGACCCCAGCCAGGTAGGCATCGAGCTGCTTCTTAAAGACCCCCAGGGTGGGAGCCAGCACCACTTCCCTTGGAAGTTGGTTCCAGATCCTAGCCACCCTGACTGTGAAGTAGTTCCTACGGATGTCTAATCTAAACCTACTCTCCAACAACTTGTGGCCGTTATTCCTTGTTATCCTGGGGGGCGCTAGGGGAAACAAGGTCTCCCCCAAACCCTTCTGGTCCCCCCTAGTGAGTTTATAGATGGTCACAAGGTCCCCCCTCAGCCTATATTTTCAATGTCTTCATTGCCCACCTCTTCAGTCCTTATTAAGTTTTCAATAAACATCCCAGAAATTATATTATTAAGATTAGGATAATATATTTAAGATTAGGATTTATATTATTAAGATTAGGATAACGTATTTCCCTAAATCCATCCTCTAATGGCAATGGGAACTCCATCCACTAATCGTTGATAATATTGGGTTCATTTTCTTCAATTGATTTATGTCTATCTTTCCAATAATTGCCCTTGCAACAGTTTACCCCCCCAAAAAGCCCCCAACTAAACCAAATAAGAATCAAAATACTTACTAGAAACCACGAGTTTGGTTCCTGTGCCAAAGTATTTGATCCATGTTGTAGTAGCACAGTGTTTTTTCTTTGTACAAAAAGTTACCATACTTAACTGAAGCTGGTGGTTCATGGTTGAAAAAACTGAGCCCTCCAGCCAATCACTGGGAGAATACTTCACAAGAAATACTGTTGGTTCCTTGAGGGTTTAAAAATTAACTTCTGATTTTTCATGCCTTCATTCAGGTCTATTTGAGATCTTTGTGACTTTTCCATTAAATAACTCATCAACCTATTTTCCTCAAATGGGAACCAGGCAGGGACTGCTGTTTTGGATTTTTATGAGACTGGTAGGTCAGATGGATTTAACATGTTTTCAACATGTGATCACCTATTAAATGAGAATTTGACTTGGGGATCACAAGCCTTTTCAGGCACAATAGCATGGCCACCTTTCCTGCAGTCAGCAATCAGATAAATTCTCTGTTGCAGCTGTAGCAACTGCTTACATGGGAAAATAATGGTAAAATAATGATTTGTTTTTAGTTGTCTTACTACAGTTAAGCAGAAGGAAATGAAGCAGCATTCTGGAAAAAAGCCAGTTCTGTACAGACCACTACAAAGAGTCCTATAGGCAACATATTTTGGCTGTCTCTTAGGATAATAAAATCATAGAACATTAGGGTTCATAGATTCATAGATTGTAAGGCTGGAAGGGACCTCAGAAGATCACTGAGTCCTGGCCCCTGCACCAAGCAGGAAAGATAACTGGGGGTCAGGTGACCCCAGCAAGGTGACTGTCTAGTCTCCTCTTGAAGATATCCAGGTTGAAAGTGACCTCAAGAGGTCATCTAGTCCAACCTCCTGCTCAAGCAGGACCATCCCCAAGTAGATCATCCCAGCCAAGACTTTGTCTAGCTGGGTCTTAAAAACTTCCAAGGATGGAGATTTCACAACCTCTCTGGCTAACCTGTTCCAGTGTTTTACTATCCCCCTAATGAGAAAGTTTGTCCTAATATCTAAACCTAAATTTTCCTTCCTGCAACTTCAGACCATTGCTCCTTGTTTTGTCATCTGCCACCACTGAGAACAGTCTAGCTCCATCAGTTATACTGTCAGCCTCTACAATGTCTTATGGAAAGTAGTCCCACAGGTTTTTTACAGGGGGAGGGAACAACAATTCCCTCCCTCCTCCCCCCCCCCCAAAAAAACCCCTTCCTTTTAGTTTGAAACCCACTTCTTAATAATTTCCTCATGTGTCCTAGATCTGGTATCGTGAGAGAAAGTAAATAGTAAATCCCTGCAGACACGAGACAAAGAAAGCCGAGGCATGCATGGAAGTCAAGCTGGCACCTGAAATTAAAGACAAGAGATCCTTCTATAGGTACATAGGGAGCAAGAAAAAATCAAGCTCCACTGTGGCCCCCCCACTGAATGTGGAGGGGAAGCCCACAGTTGACCCCCGTGAAAAGGCAGAGCCCCTTAATTCTTACTTTGCATCAGTATTCCTGAAACCAAGCGAGAACTTGTCACCTATCCAGAGGTGCAGAGAATACGGTGATGACAGCATTCCAATCAGGCCCAAACAGGTGAAGATACTCTTAGATCATTTGGGTGTTTTCAAGTCGGCTGGGCCAGAAAACCTGCATCCAAGAGTGCTGAAAGAAATGGCCAAGCTCATAGCAGTGCCTCTGGAGCGGCTGTTCGAAGAGTCATGGAATTCAGGAGTAGTCCCAAATGCCTGGAAGAAGGCTAACATGGTGCCCATCTTTAGGAAAGGAAAGAGGGATGAGCCTGCTAACTACAGACCAAGTCAGTCTGATTTTGGTCCTAGGAAAAATCTTTGAAAAAATTGTCAAGGAGGCCATCAACCACAAGCTCACAACTGGTGGAGTACTGAGAAACAACCAGCATGACTTTGTCAAGGGGAGGTCGTGCCTAACAAACCTGGTATCCTTTTATGACCAAGTATCTAACCAGCTGGACATGAGACAGGAGGTAGATGTCTTCTACCTAGATTTCAGCAAGGCCTTTGATACCGTTTCCCATGAAATCCTCTCAGTTAAGTTGGAGAGTACAGGCCTAGATCAGGCTACAGTGTGGTAGGTTGGCAACTGGCTCAGCGGCCGATCTCAGTGAGTGGTAATTGATGGACTGGACTTGATGATCTCACAGGTCCCTTCCAGTCCTTCAATTCTATGATTCTTCTCACCATTCATTAGTTTGTAAACTTTGTTATATCTACTTCCCTCTCAGTTGTATTTTCTCTAAAAAATGTCTCTCTCCTATTTAATCTCTCCTTGTATGGAAGCCTTTCTATTCCCTTGATCACCCTGGTTGCCATGGGTGCCTGGTGCCTCCTGAGTCTGGGGGGGCACCAGATTGCTGATGGGGGGGGGGTCATCCCTGGGATCCCCCCCAGTGGCTGATCGCTGAGCCAGCAGCAAAACTGGCAAAACCAGAAGTGCACTTCCGGTGGCACTTCCAGTTTCACAGCTGGCACTTCCAGGGGTGCACGACTGATCTCAGGGGATTGACCATTCACATACTGAAGTCAGGGTTTATGGTATCATGACTTTAGATATTATTAGCAAAGTGTATGTCAGAACATCAGTTTTAAAATATTGTTCTTCTCAGGTGTCAAAAAAACCCACAGAGTTTCTGTAGCAGTTTCCCATCTGAGGAAGGATTAGAGAGGTGATTGTGGTTTCAAGCACTTACTGCAGTGTGATGATTTTTTTTTTTTTTGTGCAGATTGCCTATGATTTTCTCACTCTGTTAGTATGTATATCCCAGTATGCACAGCAGTAATGCTGGCATCCATTTTCTTTGCACTGTTTGTTTGGAAAATACATCAGGACTTTTGAGAATATTTCCCTAAGGGCAAACCTGTTTTGCAGAGAGAGGTCCTCCTCAGAAGATTCTCCCAATGTGAAGTACAGAACATTTTTGGAATTCCGTTAGGGCTCTAATGATACCAATGTATAATGGTATTGTCAATACCTTGAGAGTTGCCAGTAATATCACAGTTCATACATGCACTCCTGCCTTCTCCTCTGAACTCTGCACTTTGGGTGATTAACTTTTGCATGTTCATCTAGAAAAAAGGGAACAGAGATTGCACCACAAAAGTGAAAGGGAATGACTGAGGCACTGCGATACATGGCCTGTGTAACAATGGGGGTACTTAGCCAGTGCTTTCCAAGCAGAGGTTTCCAAAGCCCTTAATAAAGGAAAAGGATCCTTCTCCCCCTTTTACAGCAGGGAAAATAATTGCTGGCACTGCAAAAAGGAAAGCATTGCGCAAAAAGAAGCAAGTGACCCCCACTTCCACAGGGGCAAAACAGGGAACAGAGCACAGGTTTCTGAGTCCCAGGCCAGTGCTCCATCAGGCCAAACTGGGCCATCAAGCTAATATTCCCTCAATCACAATTACCACTGCAGTCCCGGCTGCAGGAGTCTAGCACTGATTTCATTCAGGACTGCAACTAGGCCTTCTTTGCTCAGTAATGAGCACCAGTTGAAAAGGGCAGAATGGAAAAAATGACTTACAAGACCAAACTGTAGTCACTAAAAAAGCCTGCAGCAGTAACATCTTGAGTAATTGGGTAGAATATATAAGGGAGAAACAGGAATATGAAACAAAGCCTTAGACAGAAAGAGGGAGGAAGTGACTCCTTTAAGTAGCATCCAATGGTGGTTCTGGCTGCAGGCATGTAGGGCTACATTTCTGGCAAGGTTAAACTGTGTGTAGATGACAGATCTGATTCCACTGCCCTGTCTCAGATCTAGAACAGGTCTGCTGCCAAGTGTCTAGTGCACCCTGTGCTAGTATAGCCCCCTAATGATATGCCATGCACTGATCTTATTCTGCCTTTCTATAAAGGCCATCTATTTGCTAACTCATTGCACAACATATTGCTTCAATGGGGTCAGGTAAAATGTTGTCACCAGATTGCAGTTTCCATCCATCAAACACATCATATAATATATTGTTATCACTTAGGTAAAGTTTGGTATAAGTACATATTGGTCTTTGTAAGAATGATTATAATACCATGTCCAGAATTCATCTGTAGATTGACAGGATCCCACAACACTTTTGTATTAGAAACATCAAGGTGATCTTTTACTGAGTTCTAGTCAGAACTACTCACTGCAGAGAATTTTTCTACTTGAGCAAAATGGAAGAACTTTCTTTAGTTTTCTGCCTGTGACTGCGGTTTTTTGAGCACACATCCACTATTATCAGCCCTAGAGGTTCTTGTCTGTTGACACACTGGTAAGTGTGCACCCAAAGCAAGCCTCAGTTCCCCAGACAGAGTAACTGAAAATTGCTGCCCAATTGAACTATTAATCTCCTTTTACGGTCTAGGCAGGTGGGATCCCATTGTTTATTTGTCAATTGTCTGCCAAAGGAGCTATATGGTATGTTGTCTTTTCTTGGCTGATGGGGCAAGCTAGGAAGGAATATATGGAGCTGATTCCAAGCTGAAGAGCTTAGTGAGGGATGCAGGCATGGTTTCAAATATCTGACAGCCCGTGGTTTAGAATACAAAGAAGGTTTTTGTACAGCTGCTCAATGCTTTGCTAACAATGTGCTTCATCCCAAGAGGCACAATAATACATAGCTGCATCATCTGTACTTATGTCATGTATTGTCAGAGAATACATGCCCTTAGTAGACTCCTGTCTTGCTGAAAACTTTTTCTCAGACTCCTTGTCATAGACAGCTTTTCCGGCTGACAAGTACAGAATCCGCTCTGGACCTTCCCCAGGCTTGTGTCGATACCAGTGTATAACAGTGGTAGTCCCAGTAACATGGCATTTAATAGATGCAGATTTAGTTTCTTCCCTGGTTTTGGAGGGTTCTGATTGTTTCAGCACCAGAGCATCTCCATCTACAAAAAGAGGAAGAGACAAAGATGTCATGAGTATGAAACTGAATGAAGTTGAAGGATCTCAAATTATCGTCCATTGGTGTTCCTCCTTGTAAAGGGCCAACTTACAAGAGCAAATTAGCGAAGCAAGAAAAATAACCTGCAGTGGAAACATGATAGCTAAATTATGGTGCTCCTGGTTCTGAGACCCAGAGGAAGAGAATTTCTAATCTGAAACAGAATGGTGCACTTGGAGAGAGGAAGTGAGTGACTCATGTGCTAAGTAGCCAATGGTAGCTCTCCTGGCCTTGTATGAGCTATTGAAAGGCAATTTAGATGTATTCTTGCTCTGTGTAAGAATTTAAAAGGCGGGACTTTTCATTGATTCAATGATTATGTTTTGAAGGGAAAGGGGACGGTTTGACTGTAGGTTAGGGTACAGGTGTGGATTTGGGGATTGTGTGGGGGAAAAAGGAAAAAAAGGATGTGGCAAGTGGTAATGTGAATGTAAATGTAACTCAGTGAAATGTGTGAAATGTTTGGGAACTGTTTGGTCACTGTCAAACTGTACAACCAAATAACTATATATATAGATTTACTTTCTTTTTTATAAAAAGAAATATGATTAGACTGCCACAAGGGACAGTTGTTTGTCATCTAATCTCACTTCCTACATGACCATAATTCATAGATTCATAAGATTTCCATGAATTAATGTTTGATGGAAATAAAGCAAAACTTTTGGGGAAAGAAGCATTCATTCTTGATTGGAAAATGGCCAGCACTAAAGAACGCCACGCCATACCTGGTAAGTTTTAAATTGCCTAGACCTAGAGAATTTGTAGATTCTCCATCACTAGAGGTTGTCAAGAAGAGATTAGATAAGCATTGGTCATAGATGATCTAGAAGTAGCTATGCCTGAAGTGTTCTGCAAAGAGTAATAGTTAGAAGCTGAGGAAATCCCCCCTCCGCTCTACACACTTGCAGCAGAATCATAGAAAAGTAGGGCTGGAAGGGACCTCTAGAGATCATGTAGTCCAACCCCCTGCCTGAGGCAGGATCACCCCTGTTCAAATCATGCTATACAAATCCGTCATCTAACCTATTATCAAAATTACACAATCAGCCATGCCACACAACCATAAAGCATAGTGCCCTAATCTGCCACAGGTAAAATAAGGGGACAACAGTGGCCAATGTCCTGCTACTCCAAGAATTGTTAAGATTTGCTCAAGAGATAGAAGGAAGAGGGTCATGGCCCCTTCTACTCCCTCTCATGCATGCCAAAGCTGGCGATTCATCAGTGAAGCCACTTTAGATCATCCCAGTCAATGACTCTGAAGTGTCTCTGGTGTGCTTGAAATATATTCAGGGAGGAGGACATATCAGAGTTGTTTCTGCAGGGGAGCTGAGAGGCTAGAAGCTGGTAAAGGAATACTGGATGGCTTAAAATAATGAATATTTTTTTTGTTTTTCAGGAACATCCTAATTAGCCATTGTACATCCTGCATGTGGTAGGTGAGGTAGGCTTCTGCTTCCTTGTATTCACCCCAAGGATCCCAAGAGCCATTGACAAATACTTTGCTAAACTGGCTTGGTGTGTAGAACTTGG
>NW_005842396.1:103472-104616 GCF_000455745.1 Alligator sinensis | reverse complement strand
CAGGAATGTGTTTGGCTTAATACTAATCCTTTTAAGAGGACAGTGATAGACTATTTATTCTCTGTGTTCACAGGGGAAAGGATGAAGAGCAATGACCTCAACTTACAGCAAAGACGTTTTAGATTGGATATTGGGAAGAAATTCTTCACTATAAGAATGGTAAAGCATCAGAATAGGTTGCCTACAGAGGCTGTGGAATCTCCACGGAAGCTTTTGAGAATATATTAGAGAACCCTTTCCTAGGAGGGTTTGGATAGGGACAGTGCTGCCTTGAGAAAGGGGCTGGGTTAGATGACCTCCTAAGGTTCCTTCCAACTCTACTTCTTTATGATTCTATGAATCGAGTGATGTCAGTGGGCTAACTATTCTGTGTTGTGGTGCCCTCTGCTGAAAGAGCGTAGACTCAACTTATAAATATCCTGTTTCGTCCTATTGCTGAGAAGGGCCAATTATGCAACAAGATATTTTGTAAAATTACTCTTTTCCTTCCTCTTCAGTGGTATTTTTTATATCTTTGTGATGAGAATACCTTTTCTCTACCATGTTTTTTCCTGTAGTGCAGTGTCATTCGTTTTTTTATGTGTTTTTCTGCCTTTAGTCCATCAGCCAGGTCTCTATACTCTGCCTTCTTACAAATCTTGTGTAGCCACACAAATCTTCTGCCAGTTCTTTATAGCCATGTGGATAAATGCAATTAAGTGCTGAAGACTTCTCATAGGTAAGACTCTCTGAGGATCCTGAATATTCTAGTTCAGGGCTGTCCAACTGGCAGCCCATGCGCCACATGCAGTCTATAAAGGGTTAACACAAGAGTCCTACCCAGCCACGACTACCCATTTCTCCTGCTGCAGTGGTTGCTGGGATGGTTAGGTTCCCCATCTTTCCTCTAACAGTCATATAAAAGTGTGTTGTCAAGTTGGTATTCTGGTCTATAGTGCTCTAGTATCCAATATCCACAGTTGTGATCGTAGAGCAGGACTTTGTAAATGCTGGAGTGTAGAAGCACCAGGCACCAGATTTAACAGAAGGGAACCATTCTGTCTTCTGTGCTCTCAGTGGCCTCATTCCAGGCACTGGGGTCTAGGAAGCAAGAGAAAAGAGACAGACTTAGAATGCAAAATGGTGAGTCATTCATCTGGGGGTA
>NW_005842396.1:94879-103441 GCF_000455745.1 Alligator sinensis | reverse complement strand
GGGAAAGAGGTGGGAGAATGGGAAGGAGAACAATCTCTGGAATTTAGGGGAAGCAGTTGTAGACAGGAAATGGTATGGCAGGAAATGGTAGGTTGGGGTGATCCAAAAGGTACAAACAAGAGGAACTGAAAGAACGAGAGGATATGGAGAGGGAGACAAAGGACCAGGAAATAGAAGCTGAACGGCAGGAAGGCAGGAGCTGGGGAAGTCATGTCATGGGGAATATGAGCAGATCCTTCCCTCTGCCACAGAGTTCCTCTGTTAGCTGGGCAAGTCACTTAAAATATTTATAGCCAGCCACAGATTGGAGATTCCTCTTTCCTGGGGTTGTCTCCTGGTTCAGATTACAGAAGAGCTGAGTGTTTTCAAGAAAGGTTGATATGTGTCCTGGAAGTGCTACAACTTGTGGACATTCTTGACAATGTGGTCCTTCATTTTGCTCCTTGGCCTCAGTTCTTTTATGATAATAATGGGTGCATCTACACATCACCCTATGGCGACATGGCACCCTATGGCGACATAGTGCCGTGCTTTAGTACTTCCAAAAAGAAGTACTAAAGCACAGTGACATGTGGACATGCACAATGAGGATAATATTTGTGACTGATTTCACA
This sequence comes from Alligator sinensis, assembly GCF_000455745.1. Classification (NCBI taxonomy): domain Eukaryota; kingdom Metazoa; phylum Chordata; order Crocodylia; family Alligatoridae; genus Alligator; species Alligator sinensis. The sequence goes on along the minus strand of NW_005842396.1, from coordinate 102,827 downwards.
GGGGTGCTTTAAGATAAATTTACTACTGCTTGTGAAGCATTCAGATGCTATAGAAAGAGAACAACAAAAATGCCCTATTGTATTCAATGTTGGGTTTGGATGATGAGAGTTCAGTAAAGGCTCAAGCAAGGTGCTGAATTTGGGGTGTATAAAGAAATAGTCAATAAACAGCCATTCACTGAATGAGGTAGAGGTTCTATGGAAAGTAGTCTGTGATCAGATAATTAAGAACAATATCAGATTGTATGCACGTACAGCAGGGCAATTACAACTTAGTGCTACAACCTGAACGTCCTTTTGGAGTAATTTTTGTACGTAATTATTATGTAAAATGTTGTGTGCTGTATTGTGACAATGATATTAATGCCCTAAACCTTGCAAAGAATTATATGGTTGTTCACTTTTACATCCTTGAGTAACAACATTGGATTTTTAGTTACCTCAATAAAAATCAATGCGGATAGCATTAAGCTTGTGCGTCACTTTTATTAGGATTTTGTCCTTCTGTGTTACCTTGTCCTTATTTATATTTTACAATAGATATACTTAATACTTTAAATATAGTCATCTAGGTTGTCACACACATATATACTCAATAGGCCAACTATGTGCTTCTTCATTCCTTTCCTGTACAAATTCATTCATAAAAATTGTTCTTGTTAAACGCCTCTTTGAATTACAATGCTTCTGGCTATTTTTTCATGTGAGTTTTTCTAATTTGAATGTATACTTTTTCCTCTGAATCCCCTGAATGTTACTTGTCTGTCTTACAGAATTACCTTCTCCCATCTGCACTGGCAAAATAGGTGTTGTAACATCCATGTTCCCATGTGTGCCAGAACCTGGGTCCCCAACTTTGCTTTAATGCTGTTGGCATAGCTACCACTGCTAGAAGACTACAGGAATACACTAGAATATTGCTCATTGGAAAGAAAATATGGAGATTGGATTACTTTAGAGGACACAGACATGTTTCCCTGATGTGACTAAGAAATGGTAAGTGTGAAAGTTATACGAACATGACATTATCTTCCGTACCCTGTTCTGACTTGCAAAGCTGTCAGGACTGAATATTTGCCAAAACTAGAATATTTCAGTCTATCACACTTGGGTTTTTATAATGCTAGTTGGAGTAACCAAATATAAACTCCTACTGGGCAGTATTCATGGATTCAAATAATTATGCAAGATGTGCTGCATTTACTGTTTTGGGGTCTTAGAATTTATTAGTAACATATGCAGCAAAGCAGAAGTTATGCTATTTTTTCTGTCAGGTGTCAGAAAGGAGTGTCTGTAGCAGGTTCCTGGCTGAGAGGAAGTATTACAAAAGTGTCTGGTATCATGCAGTTAAAGGGCTGTGGTTGAAAATGCAGAGTGAGTTTTTTTACAGGTTATTCATGGTTTTCTAACACTGTGACTATCCCAGTAAGCACAGTAGTAGACACCGGTATCAGTTTTCTTTGCACGATTTATTTGGAAAGTACAGCTGAGCTTTAAAGAATCTTTCACAACTGTAAACCTGCTTTTCTGAGACTGGTCATCAACAGCAGCTTCTCCTGATGTGAAGTACAAAACTCTCTTTGGAGCTTCACCAGGGCTCTGTTGATACCAGTGAATTGCAGCTGAATCGAAAGCTCCCGTAAAGTCAGTAAAAACACACTTCATACGTGCAGTACGGCCTTCACTTTTGGTGGTAGACAATGGACTTTGGGTGAGAATTAGTCCTATAGATCCATCTAGAAAAGAAAGAGAAGAAACGGCACCATAAAACTAAAGCTGAATGACTTGGAAACTTGCCTTCTTTGCTCAGTAATGAGCTCCTGTTAAAAAGTACAGAAAGGAAAAATGACTTACAAGAGCAAATTGAAGTCACTAAAAGAACCTGTAGCAGTAACATCTTGAGTAATAGAGCTGAATCTGTAAGGGAGAAACAGGAATATGAAACTGAGCGTCAAATGGAAAGAGGGGGAGAGTGGTGAGGTTGTAGTGAGGAAGTGACTCATTTAAACAGCATCCAATGGCAGTTCTTCTGACAGTAGATGTGTGGGGCTACGTTTTTGGAAGAGTTAGATTGTAGAGTTAGGTAGTTAGAAATTGAAGGCTGTGGATGTGCTGAAATCTAATCCACTGAGTGAACTGGGAAAAAATTGCAAATTAGAATGTTTTTGAGAAAACATACAATCATAGAAAGTTAGGGTTGGAAGGGTCCTCAGGAGGTCATCTAGTCCACCCCCCTGCTCAAAGCAGGACCATCCCAAACTAGATCATCCCAGCCATAGCTTTATCTATGTTTTGAATACCTCCAAGGATGGAGCTTCCACCACGTCTCTGGGTAACCTCTTCCAGTGAAAAAAATCTTCCTAATATGTAATCTAAACATCCCTCGCTGCAACTTGAGATCATTGCTCCTTGTTCTGTCATCTGCCACCACTGAGAACAGTTTAGCTCCATCCTCTTTCGAACCCCCCTTCAGGTAGTTGAAGGGTGCTTTTATATCCCCTCTCAGCCTTCTCTTCTCTAAACTAAATAAGTCCAGCTCCCTTAGTCTTTCCTCATAAGTCATGTGCCCCAGCACCCTCACCATTTTTGTTGCCCTCTGCTGAACTCTCTCCAATTTGTCCACATCTTTCTGTAGTGGGGGGCCCAAAACTGAACACAGTACTCCAGATGTGGCCTCACCAGTGCTGAATAGGGGGGAAATGTAACAGATTACAAAAATATTTTTCTAAATCCAACTTGTTACCTCTCAAATTTTGCCCACAGACACTTAAGCTAGGGGGAAAGAAAATGCAGTGACATTTATATAGGTCACTGCTACTTGGGGGATAGAATGCAAACTAATATTTTTTCTAGTAGGGAATCTCTTGGTTTTGGTTGTAGGTGTAGAGAAATGAGGAGAATATGTCTTTTGATTGTAAGCCCTCTTAGACTTTCCTACCCCAAAAGCACTGTCATTGAGCAACTGGCAGTGTAGGCAGGATCTCAGTTTCTGACTAGAGATATGAGTCTGCTGTCTTCTCTCAGGTGTAGAAGTATTCAACTTCCTGTTGACAGATGCATTCTGTACTACTACTGCCCTCTTCTGAAATGCTGATTTCAGAAGAGGGCAGTACTGAGGGCAATGCACACACTAATCTTATTCTGCCTTTCAAAAAACAGGCTGTGCATTCACTAGCTACTTGAATGCCATATTGTCTCTGATGGATCAGGAAGAATCTTGTCACTAGATCACAATATCCATCTGTGGACAAATCACAAAGTACCATATATTACAATGGTTCCCAACCTTTTTTTGTTGCAACCCTAAATTGGCCACTAACAGGACCTCCCCACCCGGCGCCATGGGGGCTACTAGGAGTGGAGTGGAGTGCTGTAGTGGCAGTGGCCTGGGGGCAGGGAAGTCACCATTGCCCCCTTTGTGCATGGTGGCCCTGCCCTGCCCGCCTGCCCGCTGCTCCTAAGCTGCAGGCATGAGTGTGTGTGTGTGGACCCTTCGCGACCGTACTGAGGACCCCCCACAACCCTGATTTGGGTCATGCCCCGAGGTTGGGAATATTATATTATCATTATAGTATATTATCATTTGTGTAGGATTTTGATGTAATCACAATTATTTTAATGCAGTGGCCAGAATTCATGTACAGATTTCCAGTGTCCCATAACCCTTCTGCATCTGAAATGCTTTTTAATGTTCTGTGGAATAATAGAAAGATGTTTTGCCGCTGGGATTTGCAGACTGGAGATGTGTCTACCCCACATCTTTTGTACTCCCAGAACCTCCTTTGAAAACATCAAACCTGCTTACACATCAAACCCCAAAAGTCTTATTGCCTTGATGATGGACAGTTAAATTTGTTTCAGGATTTGTATGATGACATTTGTAGAGAAAACAATGGGAGATATAAAGCAGAACAAAAGTGGACATTCTTCACTTTCAACTGACTAAGGAACCAGAAAGCCAACTAATGCAGAACTAGATAGCCAACCAGTAACATGAACAAACCAGTGACCAAGTAAAAGCCCCAACAGAGACCTTCTTTCTTCTCTTGTTGGCTTCCAGGAAAAGAATGTGAGGAATGGTCTTGCATAGAAGGAGATTTGAAGCTTGGGAGAGGCAATGTGTGCACCTTGGTCTGATGAAGATGATCTTGGGTGAGGTCTGATGCAAAAACAAATTGAAAAATTATATTAAATTATATTCCAGCTCTGAAAAGGGTACATATGGAGTACACTAGGAGGGTTTTGTAGAACATATTTTTAAGTAACTTCTTGGTGGGTTTTTCAATATTAGACTTCATTGCCTTTTCACAAGAAACATTGCATTGCAGATAACACTTTCACTTGAGCAACAGGGGGGCACATCTATATGAGACATTTACTGCACAGTTACTAATTAGCTGTGCAGTAAATGTCTTGCATCAACACATGTGCCCCTTTTAGGCTGGTGCAAACTAATTTACTTACTTACTGATTTACAAGTACTATCCTGCTGTGGAGTGAAAAACTCTGCAGCTGTGCAAGTGTAGATGCTGAAGGGGCTGGCTGGGGCACGAGGGTACTTCAGTTCAGGGGCTGCCTGCTGGTTAGACCCACACTGAAGCACCCTCATGCCCTGCCCAGCTTGTCTGCAGCATATTGAGTCAGGGGGAGCAGCCCTTGGCTGGCAGACTGACCCCTGGGACCCTCTGCCAGCTGGGGTGCTCCAACCCAGCTTCACCTGCTGCGCATGAATAAACTGGAGCTTATTGCTTCAGAGTTAATTGCTCCTGGGAGCACATTCAAATGGTGTGCTTGAGAGCAATAAACTCTGGAGCAATAAGCTCTGCAGTTTAGTCATGTACCATAATAGCACATGTAGATGCTCCTGGAATATTCTCTTTTAAGTTTTCATTTCCAACCAGGAGATGTGCTGTATTTTCCAAGATACTCTGGTAGTAAGCAAATGATGCATTTTCCTGCTGCAAACACAGTAACATTGCAATATAAAACTGCTTGGTGCCACACAAAGACCTTACAAGCAGTCCTTGGATTTACGACACAATTGGTTCCTGAAAAACGCATCTTAAGTCAAAACGTTGTAACTCAGAACCAACTTTCTCATAAGAAACAATGTTATAAATGGGGGATTGGTTCCTGAACCAAGGCCTGATACCCTATTTTAGCCAAAAATACCCCAGAATTTTGTACTTAATCAATTATAGATGAGTAATATAGCCACATTAATGTATTTATATTGTAAATAGCAACCATATTGATTTGGAAGAACTTATTTGAGGTGACTTTGCTGGACTTTTTGAAGGGCTCTTGGTTGGACTTTTTGAAGGGTTCCTGGCTAGAGTCTTCTCAGGAGTCTTGGCTGCAGGTTTTTCTGGAGTCTCGTCTGTTTTCTTAAAGAAAGTGTCCAATGAAGTTTGGACAGATGTTCTCCAGGGAGATGGGTGACACAGCGATCTTGTTCGCTGGCATGGTGTCACATCAGATCAAGCGTTTTAAAGTTGAAACTGATGTCAGAAACTTGAAACAGGGTGTCAATTTATAAACGCTGTAAGTGTGAAACATTGTAACTTGAAATGTCGTAAGTCGAGGACTGCCTGTACTTTGGTTCTTAGCAGCAAAAAGGGTGCATTCCCAAAACATGAGCAAAGCTGGATCTGTCCGTTAGAGAGAACTGTGCAAGGATGTACATAACAACTTCGTACATGATTTCCTTTACTGTAGAACATTTCTGTTGCTTTTATCTGGCCCCACCCCCTAGACAAGCTGCCCATGGCCCTGTCCTGCCCCCCACCGGGGCCCTGTGGCCACGCATTGCAGTCCTAGCCCCAAGCCCCACACACCACCTGGCTGGGCAGCAGCCCCAGCCCTGCCCAACTCCTTCCCTCAATACCCCCTTTCCCCCACCCCCACTTACCTATGGGAGCTGCTTACTTCCTCTCCCTCCCAGCCCCCTTCAGGCTGGAACTCTGCCAACCTGTAGAGGAGCTCTTTGCAAAACTGCAAAATCTCTGGGTTCCTCTATTAAAATGAGAAATCCGTATTTCCACTGGCAAAGGGAAAAATCTGTGTTTTTCTCCATTTTCTGTGTGAAACGGAAAACACAGATTCCTGGTTATCAGAAGCCTGGGGGCAGAGACTTAATTGTCTGTCTGTCTGTAAGATACTTTTTTTTATTTAGTGTTCTCCTGAAACAGTTGTAGAATAATCTGCTCAAGGAAAGCATAACATATTTTGATGAGGTGCCTTTTCTACCAGTACTGCAACTTGAACATGGAATAGTTTGTTAGAACAGGATTGTGTAGTTTTCTGAGCATGCATCTGGTAGTGTCATCTCTCCAGGGTTCTTCTCCCCTAGGCATGCTGGCAAATGTGCCCCCATAGCAAGCCTAAGTCTTCACAGAGAGTAACTGAACATTGTTGCCCCTAAAGTTTGGTGTCCTTTTTAATTACTGCTCTCTTTTTATTGTCTAGGCAAGTGTGATTCCACCGAGCGTGTGGTAATTACCTGCCAAAGCAACTGTTTGCTTTTTTTCTGTCACATTGGACAAGTTCGGAAGGAGCTTGTGCACCTAGTTCCAAGCTGAGGGCTCATTTTGAGACATTAGTATAGTGTTGAATATTTGACAGGCTGTGGTTCAGAATACACAGAAGGCAGCTGCTCAGTGCTTTGTTAACACTATGCCGTGCCAATGGGCATAATAATACATAGCTGTGTCATCTCTGGTTATTTTACAGGCTGTCAGACAAGAACTAGATTCAGTGAGATCCTTTCTTGCCCCCATGTTTCTTTATCAGACACTTTGTCAAAAACAGGTTGTCTTGATGACAAAAAGTAGAGAATTCTCTCTGAAGTGTTATATCAGGCTTCTGTCTATACCAGTGTATATAAACATTGCTAGAGTCTGTGACAAGAGTGTGGCATTCAATTTGTACTGTTCTACTTACTCCCTTCATGATGGATGGTTGAGATTGTACTTGAGCATCTCCATCTAGAAACAGAAGAAGAGAAAAAGTTACAATGAGTATGAAACTTGTCATTACCCAATGATTGTGTGTGCGCTTCAGCACTGCAGAATTATTTCTTGCCACATGGAGCTTTCTTTGCACGGTTCAATTCTCAGCTGCAGAGAGAAAACCCCGGTGCAAAGGAGTTCCTGCCGCTCGCATGTAAATTTGTTCCCCATTATTGGCTGTTTCTAAATTATTCCCACGTGGTGGCTAGCGATTGGCTTGCTAGCCGTATAAGAGGCTCAAGCAGTTTCCACCCAAGTCGGAGATCTCCGGGGAGCACCTCATTTAGGAGGACTCCGCATCCATCTCGTGGAGAACTCTGGGCCACGTGGTAGAGCCTAGCAAACTCTGCACGTCTCGGAGCCGACTGGTGGTTTGATCACCCATCAAGAGTCTCTCCCCATCACCAGATGATCCTTGATGTACCCCTGCCCTGCGTGCTCGTTGAGAGTCACAGCTCGGACTCTCGTATCGGTTCAGAGAGCTCTCATCGTGTTTGTTTTGCGGAGCCTAGCAAACTCCACTTGTGTTTGTCTGTAACTGCAACTCAAGCAAGTTTTCCTGCCTGCACCGCAACCATCTATGGTGTAAGTAAAATAATCTTTAATCAACCTCCATGTGTCAGTGCCTAATTCTAGTTCGCCGTGCCAACTTCCCCGGCCCACGTGTCCGGGCTGCTAGCCACAGCCCCTCGGCCCCGACATGGCGATGAGGATGGGATACGGGGAAAGCACGATAGAACTAGAATTAGTTGAGAACTGCCCTTGGCAAAGTGGGAAACGTGACGTAGCAAGTGTCGTGGAACTGGAGGCGCATATCGCTTACCACCAGGTGGGCGGAACGGGTGAGAGGTTTATCAGCGGACGCCTTTCGCTGAAGGGAGAAGAGGGAGCTTCCGAAGACGGAGCCCCAAGAGAGAGGGAAGTGTATCTTCACCCCG
>NW_005842396.1:94230-94482 GCF_000455745.1 Alligator sinensis | reverse complement strand
AAGACGTGAAGGTTCGCCCAGCGGCCCCCCCCACCGACGCAGCATCGCTTCCGGCGACCACGCCTTCTTGTTGACGGAAGGGAGAATCGAGCAGAGGAGTGCATCCGCCCCTCCTGCCTGAAGCAATAACAGCAGTGATGACTCCTTCAGCAACACCTCAACCTGTAGCAACAACCAGCCGAGTCGCTACTGCCTATTACGATCGCTCCAGAACTGAACTACAGGAGTTGTGTAGAGAATCAAGAATCCCAC
>NW_005842396.1:87674-92911 GCF_000455745.1 Alligator sinensis | reverse complement strand
TATGGCCTGTTTTTAATTTATTCCCACGTGGCGGCTAGCGATTGGCTTGCTAGCCGTATAAGAGGCTTGAGCAGTTTCTGCCCAAGTCGGAGATCTCCGGGGAGGACCTCATTTAGGAGGACTCCACATCCATCTCGTGGAGAACTCTGGGCCATGTGGTAGAGCCTAGCAAACTCTGTACGTCTCGGAGCCGACTGGTGGTTTGATCACCCATCAAGAGTCTCTCCCCGTCACCGGATGATCCTTGACGTACCCCTGCCCTGCGCGCTCGTTGAGACTCACAGCTCGGACTCTCGTATCGGTTCAGAGAGCTCTCATCGTGTTTGTTTTGCGGAGCCTAGCAAACTCCGCTCGTGTGTCTTCGGTGGAGCCTAGCAAACTCCACTTGTATTTGTCTGTAACTGCAACTCAAGCAAGTTTTCCTGCCTGCACTGCGACCATCTACGGTGTAGTAAAAAAATCTTTAATCAACCGCTACGCGTCAATGCCTAATTCTAGTTCGCCATGCCGACTTCCCCGGCCCACGTGCCCGGGCTGCTGGCCACAGCCCCTTGGCCCTGACAAAACTGAATGAAGTTAGAGAATCTCAAATTATTGTTCAGTAGTGTTCCCCCTTGTCAGAGGCCAACTTACAAGAAAAAGTAACTGAAAGAAGAAGAAAGAACAGTGGCAACATGATGGCTATGGTATGGCACACCTGCTTCTGAGAACCAGAGGAAGAGGACTCTTGATCTAAGATGGAGGAAGCAATGCATTCAAGGAAAGGAAACAAGTGACTCATGCTACATATACCCAATGGTAACTTTCCTGGCCTCACAAGCCATTGCAAGGAAACTCTTCCTTTCAGTAAGAGTTCAGAAGGGGTTGGGGGGGGGGAGGCACTTAACCAATTCCATTATTGTAATGCCAGAAGGTACCATTACATACAAGTAGTCTGACCTTCTGCATGACACAGACCATAGGGTTTTCCTAAATTAATTCCTGAGGGAAATGAAGGAAACCCTTTGGATTCATTGGGAAATGGCCAGCTCTGGAGAATGCACTGCCATATATGGCACATTTTTCCAGTGGTTCGTTATCCTTACTGTGAAAATCTTATGCCTTATATCAGGTCTAAAGTTATTTAATTTCAACTTCTAGCAATTGGAAGTTGTTATACTTTTGCACCACATTAAGGGGTCTCTTTAGAGTCTCTCTAAAGGGTCTTCCAAAGTTTTTGTCATTTGTATGTTCTTTCAGACTGTGCTCAAGTCCCTGCTCAGTCTGTCTTTGATTGAGTTCTTTCTATCTGTCAGTGGATGGTATGCTTTCCAATGCTCCTTCATCTCTGAACTTCCTCTAGGTTATCAACATTCTCCCTGTGCTGTAGATGTGAGAACTGACACCCAGAGTAGTCATTCCAGTGCTAAAGACAGAGGGAACATCCCTACTTCTGCTTCAAATTCCCTTTTTTATACAACCAAGTTTTCTGTATTTGTCCTTTGGGCCACAACATTGAACTGGGAGATCGCTTTCAACAGTTCATCCATGACACTACAGTTCTGTTTTACTTGTGTCCTGCATACCAAATGATCCAGATTGCTCTGTACTGGAGGCTTATTCATATAAGCCTGCCTTCATATCTACTCCATTACCCTCTACCACTATTCACTGCCTTCATATCCACTCCATTACACTCTACCATCCTCTTCATCTCAAACATGCTCAGCTTGGCTACCCATCAGTGAAGCCACTTTGGAAACATTCCATTTAGTGACTTTGAACTTCTGAAGGGTTGCTGAGAGGCTAGACTGGAAGCTGGTGAAGGGAGACAAGATGACTTAAAATAATGAATCATATTTGTTTCTCAGACTCATCCTAGTTAGCCATCACACACCTTGCATGTATTAGGAGAGACTGGCTTCTACTTCCTTGTATTCACCCCAAGAGCCATTGACAAATATTTTGCTAAACTGCCTTTGTGTATAGAACCTGGATGAAAACGGAAGTGTTCAGTGATGTAGCACATCAGTTCCATTAAGAAAATGGTGATAGACTAATCTCTGTGGACACAGAAGACAGAAGTAGGGGCAGTGGTCTCAAATTGCAGCCAGGGAAATGTGAGCTGGAGATTAGTAAGAACTTTCTCACTATGATGGAGAAAGCACTGGATCAGGGTACCTAGAGTGGTTGTGTAATCTCCATCCTTGGAAGCATTTGAGAGAGTATGGTTAGAGAAGCCGTGGTCTAGGATGGTTTGGATAGGGATGATCCTGCCTTAAGCTTGATGATCCACCACCTTAAGCTGGTGGGGAGAGACTAGACTTCCTGGGGTCCCTTCTAGTCTTGCTTTTCTATGATTCTAAGAGAGCATTAAATCCTGGTAGAGAAAAAAAAAGAAATCCCTTGTCTCAAGTGGAAGTAGCATTAGGAACAAGAGTACCTGATCTACATCCCTCCTCTTGCCATAGACTTATATGACAAGAGCAAGTAGCATGGTGATGCCAGATTAGCTTTATTGATGTAGTCTACACTGCTGCCCTATTAATTCTCACCACTTCTACTCCATTTCTGTTCTACTGGGTTAACAATTGCATGCCTGCCGGAAAGTTTGGCCCTCTCTGGTTTAGAACAGTGGCAGGCAGTTAGGAAATCTCTCTAGCAAATGAAAAATGCAAAAAAAAAGTAGCAGAATACACTCTTTCAAGTGGAATCAAGTGGTTCAGGTTATTGGCTCTTTTAAGCTATGGTAGAAGGTGCTACCTTGAGAGTCCGTGATGCCAGAAAGGCATTCAGAACCCTTCTGAAGAGATTGACTCTTCACCAGAACCAGCACCTAGCAAGTTTCTCAGCTGGCAAGTATACTTCAGTGGCTTAGTTCTGACACAGGAATGGAAGGATCTTAGTACCTTGTTACACATTAACCTTAGGCTATACTAAGTGGTGTGCAATATTTATTGGTATGAGATCAAGTTTAGAGCGGTCATACATGCATTAAGGCTAAAACTGATCTCTGACTATCCCTGACCTGCTCAAGTGTGATTTGGCACTAGAAGGATGGTGAACAGGAGTGTGACTAGGAGCCACAATTGTGAGTTGAAACTAGATGGGGCTCAGGGGTGACATCCTTTGGAACATCTTTTTTTTGGCAAAGTTATTTAGGTTGGAGGTAGGAAAGTTGTTGCTAGCTGGCAACCTACTAGCACCGTGTACTCTGCAGGTTGCTTGCATTGGTTGCATAGTGTTGCATCCCTGGAGGTGGGAAGGTCACATCACTGGGAGTGGGAGTGGTGCCAGTATCACCCCCTAGGCAGTAGTGTTCAGGGGGGAGAAAGTTTGTCCACAGGAAGGCAGGAGGAGGGGACACTGAGCTACTGGAGGACTGAAATGTGTTTACCTTATCTCTGCAGAGTGGCCACATGTTACTATAATGTGAGCTGGGTAACTCAGATCACAGATACACCTACCCCGGAGTTGAATAACTTTAAGATAACTAAAGGGTGCTTAAAGCTAGTTTTCATGTTTTAATGTGTGGATAAGCAATTATTAAGAGCTCTCTGCGCAATCTAAAAGTAACATGACAAGGCCCTCAGTGGACTAAATCTATGTCCTGGTGCCCTCTGCTGAAACAGCATAGACCTAAGCTATTTTGTCCTGAAAAGGACCAATTATTCAATGAGATGCTTTGTAAAATTACTTTTTTTCCTTTTTCTTTAGTGTTATTTTTTATTTCTTTGTGATGAGAACTCTTCCACTTCTGTCCCATTATTTTCCTTTGTATTGTATTAGTTTCCTTACCTATTTTTCTGCCTTTACTCTATTAGCCATGCCTCTGCCTCCTGCCTTCTTTCAATTATTTGTATCCATACAGCTTTTTCTGCCAGTTCTTTAGAGCCATGTGGGTAAATGAAATTAGGCTTTCAGAATTAAACATCTCATAGGCAAGACTCTCCAAGCAGTGGGGTGAGATATAATAGTCTAATAGAATAGAATCAGGAATTTTTAAGTTATTCTTCTGAGGTAACCTAATGTTCACTGATGCATGTGTTACCTGCTTTCACACCAGGTTTCTCCCAGTGAACTGGTATCAGAGGTTAAAGACAGAGAGAGGTTTTTCGGATCAGAATCCTGTTGTTAAAAGCAGAAGACAGCCCACTCATTGTTCTGGAGATCATGATATAGCTGAAGAGTAAGCCAAACAAACTTATTGTATTCTTATGTCCACAGCGGGTATAACAAACATGCTGCAAAATTGCCATTTTGATTTCCAGTGCTTTGCAACTAGCAACTGCCAAATAACTCTGCTCCCTACCCCTTCTTCCGTCCATGCCGGCTGGCATTTGACTGCTCTTGGCTTTGCCACTGCAGCAGTGGGGGAGAGTGGGGGGTCCTGGCTCAGGTCTATGCCAGTGAGATAGGGAGGAGTGAATTAAATCCCTCCCTGGCCAGTTTACTCCAGGCTGTTGCCTGGGCTGGCTACACTCACCCATAGCACAGCTTCCCTGCAGCCTAGGGTGTGCTCTAGTGTCCCCCAGCTGCTGGCCTGAGCAACTGCAGGCACGTGCCTGCATTTCCTCAGTCCAGAGGGAATGCCTGTACACTTTCAAATTGATTCAACCTAGGCAGGTTAAACTAACCTGCAAAGATTGATTCAATTCAGGCTCCAGCTTTTTGAATGTCTGTCCCTAGCCCTAGTGTTAAATATTTTGCAATAGGTGGGCATAAAGCTTAACAAATTATGATCCAGCTTGTCACATGTACACTTTGAATTAGTAGGTCAAATATGTGACTCCTCTTTCTGTTCCCATTAGGTTCTCCTATGAATGACTTAAAATACTCTCAGCTATTTCTGTTATCAATTACTCTAACCTGAATGTATACTTATTCCTCTGACAATCATTTATTTAAGGTACTTGTCTGTCCAATAGAACTGTTCCATTTGAACTGGCAGCTGTTCTTTTTCTAGCAACATGCGCATCAAAACAGCAGTTGTGTTATTGTCCTACTTCTCAGGTTGCAGGAAGGTATTTAGCAGTTTCACAGCTGAAATGAAGAGTTAGAGAAGTGACTGTGGTTTCATATGGGTATAACAATATGGTTGAAAATGAGGAGTGAGTTTTTGTACAGGTTATTCATGGTTTTCTAACACTGTGGGTGTCTCAGTAAGCACAGTAGTAGATACCGGCATCCATTTTCTTTATACTATTGACAGAGAAAATACAGCGGGATTTTTGAGAATCTAGGGTAACTTGAAACCT
>NW_005842396.1:63670-87643 GCF_000455745.1 Alligator sinensis | reverse complement strand
CTTTCCCTGAGAGCTGTCATCAACAGTGGATTTTCCTGATGTGAAGTACAGAATTCTCTTTGGAGCTTCACCAGGGCTCTGATGATACCAGTGAATGAAGGCATTGTCAATATTTCCAGAGATGCCCTGAAGAACGCAATTCATACGTACAGTAGCACTTTCCCTTTTCAAGGTGAACTCCGGAGTTTGGGTGATAGTTATTTCTCCATGTGCATCTGGAAAAGAGAGGGGAGAATGACAGCATAAAAATGAAATGGAATGACTTGGAAACAAATCTTTTTGCTCAGTAATGATCACATACTGAAAAGGACAGAAAGGAAAAATGACTTACAAGACCAAAGTGAAGTCACTAAAAGAACCTGTGGCAGTAACATCATGAGCTGTTGGGATGAGTGGAGCAAGAGGAATGTGAACTAGACCCTCAGATGGAGAGAGAGTGATGTAGTTGTTTCAGGAAGTGACTCATTTATGCATCATTTAATAGCAGTTCTTCTTATTGCAGGCACGTGGGGCTACATTTCTCGTAAAATAAAACTGTTTGTATTGAGGCGGCAAGAAGTCAAGATCTGTGGGTGCTCTGAAGTCCAATCTGGTGAGAGAACTGAGAAAAAGTATAAATTAGAAGCTTTTTAAATAGTGTTATAGATTTGGAAAAATATTTGTAAATGAAATCTGTGTCCTCCCACAATTGCAGCCACAATCACTTAGCCTAGGGGGAAAAAAAGTGCAGTGAAACTTGTACGGGTGCCTGCTACATGGGTAACATCCAAAGTAATTTCCTTATACCTACCAGCAAAGCAAAGAGAAACCCTACTAGATGGATATGAGGAGAATTTGTTCTTTCATCTTAAGCTTTCTTACTGGTGCCTGAAACTGGGCTCAGATGCCCAAACATACTGTCAAGCTAAGCAACTGGCAGTGTAGAAGGAGTCACAAGCTGAGAATCTGTAACAATTATCTCAACCCATGAGGCAGAACTCATCTACAAATTCCCTGTATCCCACAACCACTTTGTATTTGAAACCCAACACAATGAAAAGCCAGTAACATGAACAAACCAAAGCCAGAGCCTCAGCTCTTGTTGTTACCAACAGGATTTGTTTTGCCAGAGACCCCCAAGGTTTGACACAGCCCCTCGTCTGATTTGGTATCAAGTGACCCCTAAACTCTATTACACGTTTCCTCCCCATAATATGACCTGGTAAGTGGATCCTTTAGATATTACAACAGCGACCTTCAGTGGTACTGGCCTCAGGTCCTCCGATGAATGTGTGGGATGTTTGTTTCTGGCTTTCCAGCTATTCAAGCAAAAAGTCCACGGTTGCCCCTGCCTCCCTGGAGATACAACATGAACACACCCATTTTCTTTGTTTGTTCATTACTTTTGTAACGTTCTCATCCCAAATTGTTCAATCCTCAAGTTCCATACATCACCTTTTTAGATAAGGTACTCCAATCCTACTCAGTTTTTGGATTAATCTCCTTTTAGGGAAACTGTTGTACCTGGTGTAATGATTTAGGTCCTGCAGTGAATAACAACTATGAATGAGGAAGAGAACAGACTTTTAATGATAGCACAGCACATGGTTCCTCCAGCACAGATCATGTAGCTGCCTCCATCTTGATTTCCCCTTGCTCCCCCAGGGATCATGTTCAAATTCCTCACCTGATAAGACATTCCCTTGTAAAGTCTAACCCTTATCACTACATCTTCCCTTTAAAAAAAAAAATAACCATCACAATATAACAACAAAAATTCCACAACAACAATGCAAGACAAAACCACCACCACACAAAACAATCCATAACCTACACAGGAGAGGTTACCAGCACTTCACTCACTCTGTTGGCTCCTCAATTTTCTGTATTACCTGGACTTCCTCCATCCTTTTTTAGCTCTGCCTTTAGTTTATCACGGAGGGCAGAAGGCACTTTTCTGCATGGGTGTATAAAACTGGGGGAACCTGTTTATCTGAATTGTATGTTCCCCTGGTAAGCAACCAAGGCCTTAAAACAAATCTTGATATTCCAAAATAAGGTCCTCATAACCCGAGCCAAAGTGTTTAATGCAAACACCCATTTAACCAAATTGAGCTTTTCACAAGCTGCTAGGCCCAAAATAGGTGTCACCTCCTTAGGTACTACAATGAATACAAGATTGTACATCATATTTTTATGTCTGATGCAGGCTAGGCACTGTCTCTTGACTGGTATCTTCGCTCCTGAATAAGCAGTTATGGTTACTTTTGTAGGCCTCAGTTTTGGTTTACTTTTCAGCTTTTTATAATCTTGCTCTGGTAAAATGTTCACCTGAGCCCCTGAATCCAGTTTGGATCCCATGCACTTCCAGTGGCAGGATCCAGTCCTTCTCAGTAGCCCCGCTTGATTCTTCTGTATCTATGTAATATTTGCTCTGGTAAAATGTTCACCTGAGCCCCTGAATCCAGTTTGGATCCCATGCACTTCCAGTGGCAGGATCCAGTCCTTCTCAGTAGCCCCGCTTGATTCTTCTGTATCTATGTAATATTCTCCCTCTGGAGTATCTTCAACTGTATGCACCTGGACCTTATGGGCCTGCACTTAGCAACATTTGACAAAATTATTATTTTTACCACAATTAAAATAGAGCTTTCCTAATGCAGCATATCATTTGGAGCCATGCTGCAGTCCACACCAGCTGCATGGTTGCCTGTACTCCATCTGCCCCTTAGTAGTAGTTGTGGTAGCTGGGGCAACCTCCATTTGATGCGGCCTTTTTGCGTGTCTTTACTATGTATTGCATGGACAACGCCCTCAGCTGCATTCAGCTCTTTGGCCTGAGCCTTCACAGTTTCAGCTGCTTACAAATCTGTATAGATTTTTTCTAGGAATAGGTCGCCTTCCCATAGCAGCTTCTCTCTTAATCCATTGTCTGTAATGCCATAAATTATTCTACCCCTGATCAGAGAATCTGTTACGTCCCCAAAAACACAGGTCTTGCTGAGCCTTTTTAACTCTGTGATATAGTGCTTTATGCTTTCATCTGGTTTTTGCATGCACGTAAAAAAATTATGTCTCTCAAAGGTCTCATTGTGTTTTGGCACACAATAGTCTTCAAATTCATTCAATATCTCATTTAACTTCATGTTTTGGCCTGAAGCAAATGTAGAGTTGTTGTACACCTCACGTGCTTCTTCCCCTAACACATGCAGGAAAATGGAAGATTTAACTTCATCAGTTTTCTCTTCTGCTCCTATAGCAGCTAAATACAACTCAGACCTTTGTCTACATTTTCTCCAATTCTCAGCTATATTGCCTGGCAATGAAAGGCATGATGAGGCTTGTAATGTATCCATGGTTAACTGTGTCTCTGAGCTGGTTACACTTCTGCCTTGCAGAAAGGGGACTGTACTCCCAGAGGCCTTTGTTCCTTGCTGAGTGCAGCTTCGAGGCCCTAAGTTATCAGCTTTCTGCTATAGATAATGCCGCAGATTCATCCATTCTTCCCCATTTACCACTCCTGACACCACCATACCAATCACAGCACTCACTTTTCCCCCTGCCTTTTCAGGCACTTTGTACAATTTTATTGCTTAGTTCCAGGAAGGCCTAGACTCTGGCTAAGATCCTTAGCATAACTCAGTTTGCCTACTACACTTCTCAGCCTCCAAAAAAGGAGAGTTTGAGATATGCAGTTGGGTGGAGGCACTGAGTTCAGTTTGGTCTGATGAAGGTGATCTTGGGTGAGGGTCTGATGAAGGTGATCATGTGTGTCAAAAATATATTTAAAGTTGAATATTTACAGCAAGTTTTATCCCAGCTTGAAAAGGGACTCACATATGGATTTGTGTTGTATAATTAATTTATAAGCAAATTCCTGCCATCTGCTACTGTCAGCTAGCATCAGCTCTTCAGGGTTCTTCTCCTTTAGGCATGCTGGTAATTGTCCACTCATAGCTAACCTCAGTCCCTTATAGAGAATAACTAAATGCTGTTTCCCTTAAAATTTGTTGTCATATTTAACTCATAGTCTCCTTTTATAGTATAACTATGTGGGATTCAACTGACTATGTGGCAAGTATCTGCCAAGCCAATAGTTGTTTGCTGGTTTTTCATGTCTGGTTCAACAAATCAGGAAGGAGTTTCTGCTTCTGGTTGCAGGCTCAGGGGCAGAGTTAGGGAGATAGGTGTGGTGTTAAATGCTTGATAGGCTGCAGTTTAAAATACATTTTAGAAGGTTTCTGTGCAGCTGCTCAGTGCTTTGCTAACAATGTGCCATGCCAGTAGGCACAATAATATGTAGCTGCATCCTCTGTTCTTATTTGATTTAGTGTCAACGTGCAGGTGTTGTCATCAATGTTCTTTTTTGCCTCAAACTTTCCTTTATCAGACTCTTTGTCAAAGCTTGGTCTTCCTGATGATAAGTAGAGAATCCGCTCTGGTGCTTCCCTAGGCTTCTGTCGATACCAGTGTATATAAGCATTGCTAAAGCTTATGCCAGAAACATGGCATTCAATTAGTGCTGTTTTATGTACTCCTCTCACTATGGAGGGTTGAGATTGTTTCAGCACTTGGGCATCTCCACCTACAAACAGAGTAAGAGCGAAAGATACCATGAATTCATATTATTCAACAGAATAAAGTTGAAGGATCTCAAAATATGTTTTATCCTGCTCACAGAATCCAATGGAGAAGCACAAACTTATAAGACAAAATAAAAGCAACAAGAAGAACCTGAAGCGGAAACATGTTCACTAGATTACAGTACCCTTGCTTCTGAAAACCATAGGAAGAGGCGTCTTGGTCTAAAATGGAGGGAGTGGTGCACTTGGAGAGGAAGTGAGTGACTCAGATGAAATAACCAATGGTTACTCTTCAGTTTACCCATGATTTATTGTGAGGAAATGTAGATTTAGCCTTGCTCTCATCTTACATATTCTTAAGGAAAAATCACCCAATCTTGATTTCAAAATGGCCAGCAATGGAGATCTCAGAGCAAGTTGTTCAGATCATTAATTATTTTCACAGTGAAAATATTGTATGGTAGTAGAGGTTTAAAGTTGTCATAACTTCACCTTCCCGGCATTGGAACTTGTTATATTTTTCTCTGTTCAATATAAGACTTTGTCCTCCAAGCTTTGTTTCGTTTAACTGATCCTCTAGACTGGCAAGGGTTCATCTGTTACTTCCTGAGCTGCCAGAGTCTTTCAGTCTAACACATGTTTTCCAATCTCTCATGTGGCACTGCTCTGAACTCTCTCCAGCTTATCAACCTTCTTAAACTATCGCTCACCAAGCACTCAATCCAGACACATGGGATATTTCCTCCCACCTGCTCTAGATTCCTTTGTTTATACGTCTAAGGTATGTATTAGTTCTTTTGGCTACAGTGTTTAAGTGAGAGCTCACTTTCAACTATTTACCTGTTCATCCACTATGACTTGCCAATCCTTTAAGGGTAGTTTTTGCCTTAGCTAGAATCTCCATCTTACATGTGTACCCTGCATTCTTTGCAAAACGTTACATTTGCTCATGGTTAGTGTACCAAGTGGTCCAGATAGCTTTGTACTAGTTACCAGTGCTTCTCAAATCTTTTGACTGCAAATCTTTTGAAGATCTATCTTCAGAATTTCAAACAGTGACAGAAGATGGAGAATTCACTGACAAACTCAAAAAGCAAAAGAAGTAAGTAGCAGAAACCACTCTCTCAACTGGATTCTGTCCAGGTTTCTGAACCAGTGCCCCTATTCCTGGGACAAATTCCTTTTCTGAACAAATTCATTCATAAAAATTGTTCTTGTTAAAGGCCTCTTTGAATTACAATGCTTCTGGCTATTTTTTCATGTGAGTTTTTCTAATTTGAATGTATACTTTTTCCTCTGAATCCTCTGAATGTTACTTGTCTGTCTTACAGAATAACCTTCTCCCATCTGCACTGGCAAAATGGGTGTTGTAACACCCATGTTCCCATGTGTGCCAGAATCTGGGTCCCCGACTTTGCTTTAATGCTGTTGGCATAGCTACCACTGCTGTTAGAAGACTACAGGAATACCCTAGAATATTGCTCATTGGAAAGAAAATATGGAGATTAGACTGTTTTAGAGGACACAGACATGTTTCCCTGATGTGACTAAGAAATGCTAAGTGTGAAAGTTATATCAACATGGCATTACCTTTCATACCCTATTCTGGCTTGCAAAGCCTTCAGGACTGAATATTTGCCAAAACTAGAATATTTCAGTCTATCACACTTGGGTTTTTATAATGCTAGTTGGAGTAACCAAATATAAACTCCTACTGGGCAGTATTCATGGATTCAAATAATTATGCAAGAAGTGCTGCATTTACTGTTTTGGGGCCTTAGAATTTATTAGTAACATATGCAGCAAAGCAGAAGTTATGCTATCTTTTCTGTCAGGTGTCAGAAAGGAGTGTCTGTAGCAGGTTCCTGGCTGAGAGGAAGTATTACAAAAGTGTCTGGTATCATGCAGTTAAAGGGCTGTGGTTGAAAATGCAAAGTGAGTGTCTGTACAGGTTATTCATGGTTTTCTAACACTGTGGCTATCCCAGTAAGCACAGTAGTAGACACCGGTATCAGTTTTCTTTGCACGATTTATCTGGAAAGTACTGCTGACCTTTAAAGAATCTTTCACGACTGTAAACCTGCTTTTCTGAGACTGGTCATCAACAGCAGCTTCTCCTGATGTGAAGTACAAAACTCTCTTTGGAGCTTCACCAGGGCTCTGTTGATACCAGTGAATTGCAGCTGTATCAAAAGTTCCCATAAAGATGGTAAAAACACACTTCATACGTGCAGTACTGCCTCCACTTTTCCTGATCGACACTGGACTTTGGGTGAGAATTAGTCCTATAAATCCATCTAGAAAAGGAAGAGGAGAAATGGCACCATAAAACTAAAGCTGAATGACTTGGAAACCTGCCTTCTTTGCTCAGTAATGAGCTCCTGTTAAAAAGCACAGAAAGGAAAAATGACTTACAAGAGCAAATTGAGGTCACTAAAAGAACCTGTAGCAGTAACATCCTGAATAATGGAGCTGAATCTGTAAGGAAGAAACAGGAATGTGCACCCGAGCGTCAAGAGTGGTGAAGTTGTAGAGAGGAAGTGACTCATTTAAACAGCATCTAATGGCAGTTCTTCTGACAGTAGATGTGTGGGGCTACATTTTTGGAAGAGTTAGACTGTAGAGTTAGGTAGATCCTCTGTTCTTATTTGATTTAGTGTCAGCGTGCAGGTGTTGCCATTGATGTTCTTTTTTGCCTCAAAATTCCCTTTATCAGGCTCTTTGTCAAAGCCTGGTCTTCCTGATGACAAGTAGAGAATCCGCTCTGGTGCTTCCCTAGGCTTCTGTCGATACCAGTGTATATAAGCATTGCTAAAGCTTATGCCAGAAACATGGCATTCAATTAGTGCTGTTTTATGTACTCCTCCCACTATGGAGGGTTGAGATTGTTTCAGCACTTGGGCACCTCCACCTACAAACAGAGTAAGAGCGAAAGATACCATGAATTCATATTATTCAACAGAATAAAGTTGAAGGATCTCAAAATATGTTTTATCCTGCTCACAGAATCCAATGGAGAAGCACAAACTTATAAGACAAAATAAAAGCAACAAGAAGAACCTGAAGCGGAAACATGTTCACTAGATTACAGTACCCTTGCTTCTGAAAACCATAGGAAGAGGTGTCTTGATCTAAAATGGAGGGAGTGGTGCACTTGGAGAAGAAGTGAGTGACTCAGATGAAATAACCAATGGTTACTCTCCAGTTTACCCATGATTTGTTGTGAGGACATGTAGATTTAGCCTTGCTCTCATCTTACATATTCTTAAGGAAAAATCACCCAATCTTGATTTCAAAATGGCCAGCAATGGAGATCTCAGAGCAAGTTGTTCAGAACATTAATTATTTTCACAGTGAAAATATTGTACGGTAGTAGAGGTTTCAAGTTGTCATAACTTCACCTTCTCGGCATTGGAACTTGTTATACTTTTCTCTGTTCAATATAAGACTTTGTCCTCCAAGCTTTGTTTCATTTGACTGATCCTTTAGACTGGCAAGGGTTCATCTGTTACTTCCTGAGCTGCCAGAGTCTTTCAGTCTAACACATGTTTTCCAATCTCTCATGTGGCACTGCTCTGAACTCTCTCCAGCTTATCAACCTTCTTAAACTATCGCTCACCAAGCACTCAATCCAGACACATGGGATATTTCCTCCCACCTGCTCTAGATTCCTTTGTTTATACGTCTAAGGTATGTATTAGTTCTTTTGGCTACAGTGTTTAAGTGAGAGCTCACTTTCAACTATTTACCTGTTCATCCACTATGACTTGCCAATCCTTTAAGGGTAGTTTTTGCCTTAGCTAGAATCTCCATCTTACATGTGTACCCTGCATTCTTTGCAAAACGTTACATTTGCTCATGGTTAGTGTGCCAAATGGTCCAGATAGCTCTGTACTACTTACCAGTGCTCCTCAAATCTTTGATTGCACCTCACCATACTCTCTCCCACACATGCTCCATAGACCTGAATATCCAGCTATGGGACCTGTTTCATAGAGACACTGTAGTACTCTGAAGATCTATCTTCAGAATTTCAAACAGTGGCAGGGGATAGAGAATTCAGGGACAAACTCAAAAAGCAAAAGAAGTAAGTATCAGAAACCACTCTCAACTGGATTCTGTCCAGGTTTCTGAATCAATGCCCTTATTCCTGGGAAGAGTGGCAACATGCTTTTATTGCCAATTTATGTGAAGGCTGAATTGATGTCTTGGATAAAAGGTAGCGCTGTAACATTATAACAGCTCTTAACTTTAGACCAGGTTGTTGGTTCAGTACTGACAGTAGGAGAAAAGGCCATTTACTAATGTAGCATCATCACTTATGGCACATTTCATTAGAGATACCACATCTGTAACGATTACCAGTGCTTCTTACCAGTGGGAGGAATTATATATATCAGGGACAATGAAAGTATCTGCATGTCATAATTGATCACATGCCTTTATATCTGCAAATTTTGCACATAAATCTCTCTTCTAATATAATTCTGAGTACCAAATATATGTAGTTGTGGTTGATGTATGCAGTGGGCTGCGTGTCTAGTTCTGCCTGAGGTTGACAAAGAAGTTGGAGGATATGTCTGATTCTTTGTGTCAAAATGGCTGTGGCTCAGTTTTCAGAATCAGTATTTGTACAAACTCTCTATTGTTTGTTAATGCTGTGTGATCCCAGGCAGCACAGTAGTAGGTAGCTGTGTCATTATGGGTCACATCATTTACAGTTAGGGTAGAGATTTGCTTGTTAGGATCCTTTTCACAGTGAAACTTGTTCTTATCGAAGTGCTGATCAATGCTGGGTTCCGATTCTGAGATGAACAGAATCCACTCTGGAGCTCTACCG
This sequence comes from Alligator sinensis, assembly GCF_000455745.1. Taxonomy (NCBI): domain Eukaryota; kingdom Metazoa; phylum Chordata; order Crocodylia; family Alligatoridae; genus Alligator; species Alligator sinensis. The sequence goes on along the minus strand of NW_005842396.1, from coordinate 78,241 downwards.
GATATTTGTCGATACCAATGTATAACAGCACTCTTGAAGTTTTGCAGACCAGAAATCTTACAGTCCATACGTGCTGTTTTATATTGTTCTTTGGTAACAGATGTCTGGATTTGTTGGAGAAGCAACTGTGCATGCCCATCTAGGAGAAGAAAAAGAGGAGGAAATAATGAATTATACAACATCAGCTGGAGTTTATAGCTCATCCATGTGTTGCTCCGTAATATGCATATGTGTAGAAGAGGGTGAAACAAAAACTTACAAGGCCAAAATAAAGCTAGAATAAGAACCTGGAGCAGAAACATTCTTGAAGATTTTGCCAGGACTGCTATCTCAACAGAATAGGAGTGCTGCTCTGGGGAGGAGAAATGTTTGCATTTAGAGAGAGGAAATATCTCATTTCAGCCACATCCAATGAGGTTTTACCTCCTGATGATGCCTTTTTAAATATAGCAGGATTATTGCTCGCAGCTGAAAGGTGCTTTGGGTGAGTACTATGTCCAAGTGACAGAAGGCATATTCTGTGCCTTTCTGAAACCAGTCTATTCACCCATGACATTGGCTAAATGAGGGAATGGTCTTGATTTATGATTTCCAGGTATGTCTTTGGTTAAAGGTTTACTGCACCCTTCAGACAGGATTGAACCCTGTTGTGCTTGTTGACATACAAGGAAACAGATGCAGCAGCTGTCCCTAAGTGCTTTAGTTTTAAATTTGAAGCAATATTCAAAGTGTTGAGCAGACAAAAGCACAGAATCATGTATATTGTATATACAGCATTTAAAGCCAAATTCCCTGTTGATGTCTACTTGCACAGCTCCATTCATTTACTAGAGGTTACAGAGCATTTGGTCACTTATATTAAAAAATAACACTTTGCTCCTGTGGCCTGTGTTACATAGCATCACTTGCAGGCAGATTTTTTGTAGGAATTGCAGCAGATATGGTCGTAAGAAGGGATTTGCAGGAGGAGGGATCAGCATACAGCGGGTGTTTGTCACCTATGTGGTAGAAGAAAGAACCAAGCTATTTACAGGCAGGGATTTCATATTTTACTGTTCTTCATTTGCACCAGCTACTGTGCAGCTGGTTTTAGAGATTGTCTGCACAATATACTTGGCATCAGCACTTTCCTTTGTTATCTCTTGTAGAAGCCAACAAGGAGTTTATACAGGTAGTCCCAGGCCAAGAGGCAGAACTGGGGAGGTGTCTTCCACACATTTGAAAGACTGTGGTTCAGAATGCAGAGTGAGCTTTTCTTACAGACTGTTAATGGTTTTCTGATGCTGTGCCTGCCCAAGTGGCACAATAATAGGTAGCAATGTCACTGGAGCTTATTCTGTTTATTGTCAGGACACAGATGGACTTGTTGAGGTTCTTTTGTACATTGAACTTTCCCTTATCAGACTCACGGTCAACACGGACCTGCGAAGAAAAGTACAGAATCCGCTCTGGGGCTGCACCAGGTCTCTGTTGATACCAGTGTAGATAAGCTCTGCCAAAATCGGATACAGCCACATGGCATTCAATTCGTGCAGTTCTACTTGCTGCCCGACTGATGGACAGCTGAGTTTGTTTTAGGACTTCAGCGGAGCCATCTGTAGAGGAAGCAGAATAAAAAAATAGGAATCAGAATGAACGCAGAATTTCTCCGTTTGCTGTATCTGCGTGTGGAAAACAGGGTGAGCAAACGGCTTACAGGAACATGCGAGAACCAGAGTAAAAGCCTTCAGCAGGGACATTCTTCCTGCTCGTTAGCTTCCATCAAAGGAATGTGAGGGATGGTCTCAAAACGGACAGAAATGTAGAGCTGTGGAGAGGAAGTGAGTCATTTAGGTAACATCCACTGAAGTAGCAGTGGCTGCTTAGAGGATATATCAAGGCAATACACTGTTACTGCTGCTTAGTCTGAACAAAAGACCTGGGCCGCGTGCTAACTATGGTCTGAAACACTGGGTATTTTCACTGTCTTTTATTGAAGCTAACTAAAAGGGTCAAGATACAAATATGTTTTGTAAAACTGATTTATAATTGTGTGTACTTTTAATATTAAAACTTTGCTGCTTTCTAATGAGAACCAACCCACTCCAAAAGATACTTTCTACTACAGTAGAGAAGATAAGCTGCGTTCAGATTTTATTCGGTGTGTGAAACCTCCACAGGACAAATGATCGGCTGATTTTCAAGACTTTTTTGATGTGAACAGATGGAGCATTTCCCAGGTGAAAACTCAATAATCTTCCACCCTAGAGCTGTTGAGTCCTTATGAAGACCTTACTTTGGTGGTAAGATTTATAAAGATGTGCAAACCTGGAGCCAACCACCAGAGGGGAGTCTGCATGTGCAAACACTTTCTCTCTTCATTGAAAATGTTCCTTTGCTTTTTGGAGTCTTTATTGTAATATCATTAGTTTATATGGCTGATATTATTCTACGGCCCAATTGTTTGTGCTGCCATTATTTTTCTCCATCAGATCATAGTTGGCAGATCCTCAATACAAAAATGACATTCTTCCAATAAATACGGAAGTCCTCAGCGAGTCCATAGATAGCTTAGGCAGTTGATCCAAGATGCACGTTTGACTACAGATGTGGCAGGTAGTTCCAGGGCTTTCCCTTTTTCTCTCTTATCTAACTGCCTCTGTAATGAGTTGAGTTTGCTCTAAATGATTGAAACCTTGTCAGACATCATGATGCCACTGGGGATGATTCAGTGCTTGAATGCCCATGTATTGAGGCTGATATCTCATTTCTTCAGATTTCACATCACAGTGTCCTTGAATCTCTTCTTTTCATAGATTTCATAGACATTAGGACTGGCAGGGACCTCAAGAAATCATTGGGTCCAGCCCCCTGCCCAAGGGCAGGAAGTCAGCTGAGGTCAGATAACCCCAGCAAGATAAGCATCCAAGCATTTCTTAAAGGTATCCAGAGTAGGTGCTTGCACCACTTCTGGGGGGAGTCTATTCCAGACTCTAGAGACTCGGACAGTAAAGAAGTTTTTCCTGATGCCCTGTCTAAAATGGTCTTCCAGCAGTTTGTGACCGTTAGACCTTGTTTTCCCTTGGGGTGCCCTGGTGAGCAGACGTTCTCCCAGTTCCTGATGCACACCCCTTATATACTTATAGGCTGCCCCCAAATGAATCATAGAAAATGAGGGTTGGAAAGGACCTCAGGAGGTCATCTAGTCCAACCCCCACCCAAAGCAGGACCACCCCCAAATTTATCATCCCAGTCAAGACTTTGTCTATCCAGGTTTTAAAAATCTCTAAGGATGAAGATTCTACAACCTCTCTGGCTAGCCTGTTCCAGTGCTTTACTACCCTCCTACTGAGAAAGTTTGTCTTAATATCTAACCTAAACTTCCGTTGCTGCAACTTTGGACTATTGCTCCTCATTCTGTTACCACTGAGAACAGTCTAGCTTCATCCTCTTTAGAACCACCATTCAGGTGGCTGAAGCCTGTTATTAAATCCCTCCTCCATTTTATCCTTTTCAGATTAAATAAACCCAGTTCCCTTGGCCTCTCCTCATGTGCCCCAGCTCCTAACCATTTTCACTTCCCTCCGCTGGACTCTCTCCAGTTAATCCACATAAAAAATGGTTTGTAAATTCTCTTTGAGGATCAGGCTTGAGATTGGAGACAGGTGGTGTTCCGTTCTTGTCTTTGATAGACTTTCCGTGTGTACTCATTCTGGTGTGCAGTTGTTGCTCGGTGTCTCCTATGTAAGTTCCATCACAGCACTGATGAAGATATGTATTGTAGTGTGAAGATATCTCCATACTGGAGATATTGTTTGCAGGTTTTGCATGTCTTGTCATGGCATGATCTGGATCTGTTGTATGCCTTTTGGGCTGTAGGAAGTTGGCTTCTGATGATGAAGTTAGTGAGGTTCAGTGCTTGTTTGAATTTACAAACCACTTTTCACAGACAAGCCTATGAACTGCACTTCATCAGCCTCCTAGGTACAGAAACTCATGGACTCAATATAGACAGTGGAATTCTGGCACACTACAACCTGCCAGACATCTGACTCCCCAGGTACTGCTCCACTTTTACCTGTACTGCTATACCCCCCTTTCCCTCCCTCCCCACCCCCACCCCAGCCTGTCCCTCATCCCCTGATGCCTCCATTTCCATTTTCACTGACTGGCTTTCTTGCCTGCACTGCATGCCAGCCTCTGACTTCTTTACTATTCCTTCCACCCAGGAACAGCACACACACACACCAACTACAGGTGCTTCCTCAGCCTGACAAAGGGTTTTCAACCTGAAAGCTTGCTAAGATATATTTCTTGAATTATTCAGTTGGTCTACTAAAAGATAGCAGATTGACCCCAAAACCCTTGTCTACAAGTGCCATGTCCTTACACCAACATCTCTAGCACCTGTCCCTGGTCAGCTGACCGGAAGGAGGCAGGTCCCTGGGCACATCTAAGCCCCAGGGCTGGGGCTGGCGGGGAGAGTTCTCTGGCAGCTGCTGGAAAAGAAGCTCCTGCAGGAAAGGAAAGAAAGGCTCTGTCACTGTTTGGCTGCCTGAGATGCTGCTGGTGCTACTGTGCTGCTTACTAAGTTATTACCTGTTGTCATTTAAAGTGGTGGACCAGGATGAGGTTGTAGGGGAGGAGGAGCCTCACTGGGGTACGCTACCATGTTGTGTAGAGGCCCCAGCGCCAGTGAGGGTGCACCTTAACACGCACACAAAGTCACGTCATGAATTTTGCTTGAGGTGAAGTTTTCCAGAAACCCCTGCACCTATCTCCTTGAAAGCTGGCAGGCTTCATGGCCTCATAAGGGGCTACCACGCCTGCTGTTTTCACTCCGCTGTGCCTTAACACACACATGTGACACAAGTTTTGCTTGTCAACAGCTTGAGTTGCAGTTTCCCAGAAACTCCTGCACCTATCTCCTTGAAACTTGGCAGGATTTGTGGCTTTAGCAGGGGCTACCATGCCTGCAGTTTTCACCCCCCTTTGCCTTCACACTTACAAGTGACATGAGTTTTGCTTTCAAGACTTTGAGGTGTAGTTTCTCCAGAAACCCCTGCACCTATCTCCTTGAAACTTGACAGGCTTTGTGGCCTCAACAGGGGCTACCACCCTGCTCTTTTCATTTGAATCAGGTGGGAAATGACAAAGTTATAGACATTTTCATGATTCCCCATTATTACCTATGGATGAAACATCGAAACAGCATCAAAACAGTGAAACAGTTTTGACAAAACGAAACAGAACAGTGCTTTGAAACTAAATGTCAAAATGAAACATTGTCCCATCGAAACGGAAGTTGAAACGAAACAGTGCTGTTTAGCACAGCCCTTACCCAGGTAGGGGAAATACTCAGTGTTGAACATCAAGTATTTTGAACATTTCCTTCAAATACAAACAAAACATACTTTTTCCCTCAGGGTTTCCAGCTTAATTCCTCTCCTCTTATGCTCCATCAGGGTATGTACTGGTGCTTGACAATTTGATGGCAGATATGAAAGAAATTACATAGAAAGCTAAATTGGAATTCATTGAATGTATTGTCACAGCTCTACGGACCATACCTTCCTTCATTCATTATCCATCCTAACATCTATACAAATTGCTTGGGCACCTTAATTTGGGCTATTAGCTGATAGGAACAGGGGCTTAATTAGCAGCTGGGCTGTAGGGATCATACTTATTTAAACTTCCCAGAAGTTACAGATTGACTTTTATCTACACTGAAAGTATAACCAATTTTGCAGGCTGGAATAAATATGAAATGGTTTTATAGAACAGAACTCTGGTTTTCTGAGCAGATGTCTGCTATGTCTACATGGCAAATGTAGTAGACATAAGAGGTGTGTCCTGAAACTTGTTGGCATGAAATACTAATTAGTGGATGGGCTAGTTTCTAGTGTCTTTTAGTGCGCCTGTTTGTCCAACCCCAAATACTGAGTGAGGACAATTGTACTGCTTCTGTTTTAAGATGTAATTGTTGTGGAGCTCCACCATGTTTTGTGGGGTTTCTACTGAGCAAAATATAATTGCTTTACAGATTACAGAATAATAATGTATTTTTTCGTGTTTTAACTCAACAACTAGAATGCCATTAAACTTAATCCTCTCTCTGCTTTGTCAAACATTGATGTGTTCTGTAAAAGTGACAGCTTAGCTTCTGGTGCCATTAGGTTACTAACTTCCCACAAATTATGGGCAGCTACAAATTAGTGGCCACACTAAAGAAATCAGACTTAGGGCAGGATGAGGAGAAATGGAGGATGAGGAAGAGCTGAACTCTTAAGTACCAGGGAGATTTCTGGTTGCTTTTCACATTGGCTTCAACACTCTAGGTTCATTCTCCCTTCCTTTCAAAGGGTAAAGAATATAGGAAAAATTAATCCCAATTCTGGACGTTCTCTTCCCTTAGGTAAGCTGGTAAAAGTACCAAACCTTGCTGAAAACTTATGTAACCCTTTGGTTTCTTTTTACATTACATTCTAGAAGGATCCCCCTGGCTTTCTGTGAAAAATATGCCAAAGAATTTGTTATATGTTGCTTTTCTGGTCATACCAAGAAAGTATTTTAGACATACCAAGAAAGAGTTTCTACAGGTGAGAAGCAGGCCTAGGGAGGTAACTATTGTCTGAAATACTAGAAAGGCTGTAGTTCAGAATACAGGGAAGGTTTCTGCGCACCTGCTTAATGCTTTGCTAACATAGTGTCATCCCAGTAGGCACAATAATATGTAGATGAATCATTCTGGTTTACTGTCTTTATGGTCAAAGTACAGGTGGACTCCGTGAGCTCCTTCTCTGCCTCAAACTTTCTTTTGTCAGAGTCCTTGTCAAAGACAGGTTTTTCTGATGAAAAGTAGAGAATCCTCTCTGGAGTCTCCTCAGGCATCTGTCGATACCAGTGTATATAAACACTGCTAAAGCTCACAGTGGAAACGTGGCACTGAATTCGTGCAGTTTTCCTTACTCCTCTTGTGACAGATGTTTGAGACTGTCTCAGTCCTTGGCTATCTCCACCTACAAATAAAGGAAGAGACAAAGATACCATGAAGAATCAGTTAAACGGGGTTGGCAGCTCTCATATTGTGCCTGTTTGAGGGAGCCCAGGGTAATTCAGTAGCTTACAAGTACATGTTACTAAAGTGACAAGAAGAACCTGAAGTGGAAGCATGCTGACTATGTTATGGTGCCCCTGCCTCAGAACCAAAAGAAGAAGCATTTTGATCTAAAATGGAAGGGAATGATGCACTTGTGGGGAGGGAACAAGTGACTTGTATATTAAATATCCAATGATACAGCTCTGATCTGCCCATGAGCTATTGTGAGCCAACATAGATTTAGCCTTGCTCTACTCTTGCATATACTTTTTTTTAAAAAAAGAACCCAAACTTTATTTCAAAATGTTCATTAATGGAGATCCCATTGCAAGTTGCTCCAATCACTAATTATTTTCACAGTGAAAAATATGTACCGTATTTCAGGTTTGAAATTGCCTAGCTTCCAGACACTGAACATTGTGTTTTTTTTTCCAACTTGTCCTCGGTGTTTTATTTAATTTGTAACTTCTACTCAGCTGGAATCGAGTCATCCTTCACTTCCTTTAGTGGCTCAGCTCCCAGAGCGTGGGCAGTTTCCTATTTTCTAATCCTTACATTTCTCATGAAGCACTAGTCTGAACCCTCTTAGTATCAATATTCATATGCAGTGCACAAACAGCAATTAGATCAGACTAGTGGGATATCCCTTCCTATTTCTTTGTTTATATGCCCAGATTTTGTATTAGCTCTTTTGGCCACATTGTTGAAGTAAAAGCTTTGCGTCCTTTCCCCAGTCCTTTTAAAAGTAATTCCTGCTTTCACAGTCTCTTCCTCTTTACATATGGCCTACCTTCTTTACATAACTTTATATTAGTTGATGGTATGTAAGTGATATGCTTGCTAATTAACTCTTTGAGGAAATGTCATATGCCGATGACCTGGCACTACCCACCAAGGCAAGGACCTTCAAAGAGATTGAAAACGTGCTGATGTTAGACCTATATTTCTGCAAGTAGAGGCTGCAACCAACTCCAGCTAAGTCCATCCTCTCAGCGTTTCATCTCAACAGCCACAAAGCACATGTTCATCTCAGTGTCACCCATTACGGAGAAAAAGTACATGATCCAAATCCATCCTCCTGAGGTGTGATACTTGATTACATTTTAACCTTTCATGATCATCTTCAAAAAATAGCTGTGAAGATGAAGAGTCAGGTGAATGTAGTGTGAAAACTTGCTGGAAAGAGCTGGGGTGCCACCGTGGGAGTATTCGTCATGTCTGCTCTGGCATTGGTCTTCTCAACAACTGAGTATTGTGCACCTGTCTGGGCTGCTAGAACTCATAGCAAATGTGTGGATGTCCACTTAAATTCTGGCAGGCCTTCTAGCTGCGGAAATATGGAGTAAAATTTGCAGAAAGTCAAACTATATAAACTCAGGTATCTAGAAGCTGCAATATGTGTGTCCTCTGAAGTCCCATGCAATGAGAATTGAGAAAATCTGTGAGCTGGAAAGCAGTTAAGTGTTGTAGATTAGGAAAATATATGTAAATTAAAATGGTGTCCTCCAGAAATTGCAGCCATAGTCACTTAGGCCAGTGGGAAGCAAGTGCAGGGAAATTTGTGTAGGTGCTGGCTGCATGGGGATTAGAGAGTACCAGCTCTCTGTCATGGTTTTCCTGCCAAGTCTGCCCCATTTGACCAGGAATACCAACATCATTAACTCGAGGCAGGATGGAGAACCTTTTCCATGAAATAGGGCATGACATGCTTGCCATGTTGGGATGAACTCAAAACAAACATCTTGCTGGGACCAGATGTCCTACTGATTTTTCAGAAGTTCCCTCTATTCTGATGCAGTATTTTGCAAATGACTAATGTGTAGTTAACCAATTTGCAATGCATTATGAGACTGGCCAGCCACTGCCAAAAAGTATGGTGTCACAACTCTGTGAATCAAAAAAAGTTTGTGCAGCAGCTCATATGCAACTTCATGCTTCTTTGGATCAGATCTATTGCAGGAAACACCATCTAAAGAGATCAACCATAGAAAATTTAAAAGAAACCCAGGAGAAATTTTATGGATTGTTTTACATAGCTAATACTGGTTGACTTTTGAGATTCAGTCATGTTATAAAATATAATGCTAAATACTACTCTTACTTAATGACAAGGGCTGTTACCTCTATGGTGTGGAAACAGTGTTTTGCTCAGGACCCATTTGACAGTGCAATGGGTGACCATTATTGCAGAGAGATGCTGGTACACAGTGCTCATGGTCAAGGTCAAGGTATGCTTTAAAAAGCCCATGCTCATGGTCAAGTTATGCTTTAAAGGGCCCTTTCAGATGAAGACTTTGTGGATGTCCTTGTTTCAGACTTAGATCAGGACTCTTTCATTTTTCATAGACTCAGGATAATATGAGACTGAACAGAATATTTTAAAGGTAGACAACACATTTTCATAATAATGGACATAATACTACTGTATGTGTCTGTTTCTGCCTCTCAGTTAACACTTGTGAAACAACTTGTGAAAAGTAATATTGGTAGAATGTAAAAATAGATAGTTTGGATTGTAAAGGAGATTTGGATAGGAATGATTCTGTTTAGGCAGGGATTGGATAGGATGACCTGTGGAGGTCCCTTCCAGTCCTACTCTTCTATGGTTCTATGTATAACCCTAGCCATGGTGCTACCCATGGCCATGTCCAAAGTCAGGGTCCTGGAGCGTCAAATAGCCTTAGTCAACCTCCCAGCCCCTAAGGTTGGGGCCACCTCTCCGTGAAGTGCTTTCTTGTGGTTTCCCCATGCTCTGGAGTACATACAGTCTAACTATTTGTACAGTTTTTTATTTATAGAACAGTCAACATATGAATGAGGTTAATAGCAGAACAAGATATCAATAACCTAATTGTCAAGGGCAGGTATCAATGAACTAAAACATTCTATACACATTGAATCAAAGACACCCTCAGTACAACTCCCCAGTTTAAACCTTGAGACTCCAGTGAATTTCAGCAGGAGCACACAGGGTTAACAAGACATCAGCTCTCCTTCACACTTTCAACATAATAACCATGGCTGGTGCTGCTGCTTCAGAAAGTCCTGCTCTCTGCTACAGCCTGCATGGGGAAGAGAAGCTCTTCTCTGCAAGTGGAGGCTGCAACTAAGTCCGTCATTTGAGCATTTCATCTCAACAACCACAAAGCACATGTTCACCTCAATGTCACTCTTTATGGGAAAAAAACATGATCCAGCTGTCTGGTATCTACAAAGAAACACAGACTGTCCCCTTTCTCCAATTCCCAGACACAGCCCCTTGTGCTGATAACTGAAACAACACTGGGTGTATCACCCACCCGGCCCCAGGCTGGTTCTCAGTTAACTCTCCCCAGAGCCTTCCCAGATCAACACCCTGCCCTCCTAGGCAAGTCTACCTTACCACCCTTTTCCTCTCCACCAGTCCCTTTGCCTCACAGAGGGGAAAACAATACCAGGTTATCTTCTCCCCATCACTAAGGGCAGGTTCACTTCACAGGCAGGCTGCAGGATGGCTCTTCCCTGAGCTCTGGGATTCCCAGGCTCCTTCCCTTCTCTGAGCCTGGCTGAGTCCCCAGGGCTGAGATCCCTCCCCTCTCCTGCCTCAGGAGCCAATCAAAAACATGCATATGCTCTTGCAAAACAACTTTCTGCAACTTTCCCACTCTGCCTTTGCAGGGATCCTTAGCCCTTCTGCAAATCCAACAGCAGCTGTTGCATATGATTTATGAAGCTAATACCTATCTAATAGGGGTTCTCTTGTTTTTGCCTGTAAGCATGGAAACAGAAGAATACATCATTTCATCACAAGCACTCTTAAACTTTCATACTAGGGCCTGAATCTGAGCTCAGATCCATATATGCATTGTCATATTGGGCAACTGTCAGTATGGAAGAAATCCCCTTCTCCAGCTAGAGATCTACTTCTGATATCTTGTCTCAGTTGCAGAAATATTTTGCTGCAAAGTGGCCAGGACATCCTGTGTTAGTACTGCCATCTATTGAAATGCTGCATCGCATCTGCATATTATCCAACCTTTCAAAAAAAGGCTATTTATTCACTAGCCACTTGCATCTTATATTGCTTCAAATGCCTGCCTGTGGGAGTGGCTAGGTCAGAATATCTGAGCAGAATCAGGATTGTAGAGTAGACATAATTTTACTGTGACCTGGATCTGTATTGTTACTGCAAGTGACGGTGTAGACTGGATTTGGAGCTAGAGAAAGAGGCCTCTGTGTTTCTAATGGGGGCCTAATGCAATGACTAACTTTCACCCGATAGTAGCAGATATTTATATCTTACCTATATACCACAGCAGCCCATGGCAGCCTCTTTGGACAACTGCTGATGTTTTACTTCACTTAAGTTTTAGAGTGGTGGATGTGAGATCTTCAAAGGGAGAGGGAGAAGTGAGGTGAATAATCATAAGACCACTGAACTCACTTTCGGGGTGGTCACCTCTTAAGGTAGTTTTAGTAATTTTCAGAAAAATATATATTTCATTAGCAGTTGTCTTTTGTTATCTACTCCAGAAACCAGCAGAGTTTCTGCAGCTGGTTCCAGGCTGAGTGGCAGAACTTGGGCAGGTCTCTCTCACACATTCGAAAGACTGTGGTATTTCAGAAAGTAGAGAGGATTTATTGTAGATGTTGTCAATGGTTTTCTTATGCTGTGCCTGTCCAAGTGGCACACTAATAGGTAGCAGTGTCACTGGAGGTTATGCTGTTTATTGTCAGGACGCAGCGGGACAGATCAAAGTCCTTTTCTGCACTGAACTTTCTCTTATCAGAGTCCTGGTCAAGGTAGAGTTGTGATGAGAAGTACAGTATCCGTTCTGGAGCTGCACCAGGCCTCTGTCGATACCAGTGTATAAAAGTTCTGCCAAAGACTGATGAATCCACGTAGCAATTAGTTCGTATGGTTCTACTTTCTGCCTTGGTGATGGATGGTTCAGTTTGTTTTAGGATTTGACCAGAGCCATCTGTAAAGAAAGAAGAATGGAAAAATAGAAAGGTGAAAAAGAACTAAGGCAGAAGTTCTTCCTTTATTATTAAGTAATCCACATATCCTTGTGGATAGCAAGATGAACAATATACTCACATGAACACACCATAGCCAAAGTAAAAGCTTTGAGCAGTAACATTCTTCTTACTCCTGTCCTGACTTTTTCAAAAAAACATGAGAGATGGTATTTTTTTCTTGTTTCATGGAGGGAGATGTGTATGTAGAAAGAGGATGTGACTTATTTGGGTAACGTCCAATAAAGTGGTACTGTATAAGGCATATTTACTCTAATATAAGACCAGGTTTTTCCTCCAATCAGCATGGGGGATAAAGCTCCTCACCTTATATTTGCATACAATAAAACCTCACTAAATACATCGTCTATCATTAAACAGCTGCCAAAAATGACACGCGTGCTCAGTAATGGAAACCAGTTATGAAGTGGATTGAATGCAGCCAACACAAAGCATGCCTGTAAAACTCATGGTTCATATTGGCCAAACATACTAATGGAAATATTTTTATTAAATTATGTATAGCAATTATGCTTCTTTCCCCTATTCAACCTCTTTTCTTTCTATCTGAATTCCCAGTTTACCCCTTTTAACACTGTTTCTACTCCCGAGTAAGCCACTGTTTTCATTACCAACTTTCTTTTCTAATGTTTAACACTTACTACCTGTACATAATTACTACCTGAAACCTTCTTGTGTTAAAACCTCATTTCCATCACTTGCATCTTAAAACTTTGGCTAAAGCATCTTAAATGTAAAAAAAAGTTTTATCCTGCCTTTAAACATTTTAGAAATCATTTGTACATCCCCATATTGCAGTCATTTTAAAAGTGTTAAAACAACTCGGTGCCTAACTTTGGTTACAAATATATGACTCCATTCCTCCTTCCTACACTTCTGTGTCTCATCTTTTTCTTCCCTGATGTCCAATCTTAGGCAAAAGCAGGTATCAAATTTAGCACGAATAGCTAAAGCACATCAATGCATGTTTAGATACATTAAGGCACATTAACACTGTATGGACTGCCTTGGGACTAACTTTAGTCCCACATCAGTCCACACACATGGCATTAATATGCTTTAACATGAACATATAGACGTGAACCTAAATCATCATAATGCGCATTAAGCTAATACACATTAAAATTAGGCACACCTAAATGCATGTGTAGACATGGCCAGTGGGTATAAAATTTCAGTTCATACAGTCCCAATTTCAGGCAGTCTCTTACTGTGCAAGCTAACCCTTTAAACAGCAGTAAATTCTGCACTTTCAAAATACTCCATTTGAAACTCTCTACAATTTGCTTTGCACTGCTTCCTCCAGTCTCTTGGGGGCAAGCCTGTACAGCACCGTCTTCCACATCAGTTTTTTGGGTGGTATTTGTAACCCATAAAAAACTGAGGTCCCAGAACAGGTGTCCAACTGCCTCCTCCTCCCCACACTGCTCCCTCAGACACTGTGGTGCTCTTGCCAGTTGCCATCTCTGTTGTGCATCCCTTACTGGCAGGATACCCCTTGTTTGCCAACCTGGCCATGTCTGCGTGTTCTCCTTTCAGGTGCTTATCTAGTACTTTCTTCTACCCCTCTCACATTTGTGTTTCTGTGAAATTTCATACCAGTATTATCATGTCTTAAATTCCGTATTATCTCTATGATCTTTTATGGTCTTTCAGCACCTCTGGTCCCACCTCCCCCACGTTGTAAAACTTTGAAAAGCCCTCCATTCCTGCCTAGTGGACTGATGGTTGCCATGCCTGTGGCTTCATCAGAATACCTCTATACAATCCCCACCTCCCTCAGATTGCACCTGCTAGGAACTGACTAAAGCACCCTGCTTTTCCTTCCCCCTCTCATACCCCCTGCACATGGTACTCACATAGTTGGCATACATCTGGCATGCCCCATCTTCCTGCCTCCCTCTTTCTGAACAGTTCCATCTGTGCCAGTCTTCTTCTTTTTGACCTCCAAGAAAATACACAAATCTCTCTCAGGATTTACACTACCTGTCTCCATGACAAGGGAAACACTATCTCTGTGTATTGAATGACTGGCAGCAGCACTACATTGACTGCCTTGACTTGACCTGCGCAGGACAGCATTCTTCCAGCCCACAGCCCTAGCATCTGTCTCACCTGAGCTGTCACCTTTTCCCGTGCCCTGGCTCCTTTTGTTGCCACATCCATTGGGATCCCCAAAACCTTAATTTCTGTTTCTGTTATTTGTACTGAGCTAACTCATGTCCCCCAATTTCCCACTACCATTACCATACTTTTTGCTCTATTTAGCTTGGCCCCTGTTGCTTCCCCATATTCTGCTCTGTGTTTCATCACCCTTTCTGTTGATGGTTTCTCTCTCATCATTACATTTATATCATCACTTCTTTTCTATCTCCTCCAAGTATCTGTATTCCACTTATCCCTCTGTCCCACCTTTTTTGTGCTAGTGACTCCATGGCACAAATGAACAGTGCTGGTGACAATGGACATCC
>NW_005842396.1:62829-63639 GCF_000455745.1 Alligator sinensis | reverse complement strand
CTGCTGAGAACCTAAAAGCTATACTCAGCTGTCTATGAATTAAGAGTTGACACGCTGTGTTATTATATAAAAGCTTTACCCACCCTATAAAAGGCTGTAGCATCCCCATTCTACTTAAAACACCAAATAAAAACTCATGTGCTACTCTGTCGCATGCTTTTTCCACAATGAGGTCTGTTACTGCCACTGCTAGTTTCCCGTCATTGCAGTATATTAACGTGTCCCTGATCAGCCTCAATTTCTACAGTTCTTCTCCTCAGCACTGCACACGTTTGGTCTTCATTTATTATCTTTCGCAGGGAGTTCCATATTATCTGTGCCAACATCTTTGCCAACATTTTGTAATCTGTGTTTAACAGTATAATCAGTCTCCAGGTTTTCAATAGTTCCTTCTCACCTTTCTTAAACCTTCAGACCACTATTCCTTTTGTAAACTCTCTTCCCACTATTCCTCCCTCTAAAATTTCTTTTGAAACCCTCACTACATCTGGCTGACTCAGTCCCAGAACTTTGCATACAATTCTATTGGCAGTCCATCTACTTAGGGTGATTTCCCTTTCTTTAACATTTTAAGGTAGTCCTCTGCCTCCTTTACAGATATCTCTGCCTCCATCCTCTTTCCTTTCTTTTCTTCCACTTTCTTCACCACCTCTCTCAGGAACTCTTCCATTTTCCTTTTATTCACCATCTTCTTTTGATATAGCTTTTCATAAAACTTTCTCTCTGCTTCAAGGACTTCTTTGTGTGCCTCCCCCAGGCCACCCTCCTTCTTCTTGCACTGCCTTCAGCTCTCCCTTTGCTGATTTTACT
>NW_005842396.1:36206-62819 GCF_000455745.1 Alligator sinensis | reverse complement strand
AAAAATACCAGTACCAGCTTTCACTTTCTTCTGTCCATGGCATCCATGCTGGAAACTTCTTTTCCTGTGTCGTCTTGTAAGCCATTCTTCTGGTGCTTGTTTTGCTTGTTCTATCTCTTCCCATAGTTGCTGTCTGCCTATTGCTTCCTTTAAGAGTTTCTGCAGTCTTCCTTGCAGTTTTTTAAACTCTTCTGTTCTTCTCCTGTCTCTCTGTTGGCCTTTGTGTCTAAAAAACTCCCCCATCCTTCTCTTGATTATTTTCCACCACTTCCTGCTTGCTCTTAAAATGCTTCTTCAGTGTCCTCAATACCTCAGATGCTCTTGTATGCCTGGCATCTCTCTTCCTCATCTAACAGCCTCAGATTTAACTTCCATATCCCTTTTCCTTTGCTAGCCCTTTGCCTGTCCTCATCCCCACCTTCAGCATTTGGTGGTTACCGAAAATCACACTTAAAACTTTTTTTGTTCGCTCTATCCCATTCTCTTGATATAAAGACAAAACCAATTCTTGACTGTTTCTTTCCACTCTGGTCTGTTCTTGTAAAAGCTTTCTGTCCTGCCCATATGTCTGTTAAACCCTCCTAAGCTTTCTCAACAGCTTAGAAGAGCTGTCTAATTCACCAGTTCCTCCCTCACCTGCCCTGTCCCCTACTTCAATTATGCGATTAAAGTCTCCTACTATAATGCAGGATCTCCCCCCTGCTATACACACTGCTTATACATTAAGGATGCATATACATGAAGGATTTCCATCTTCTGTCCCTGCCCCCCCTTTGCATTCTTCCACATATTATTTCCTCCATTTGTTTTACTTTCAGTTCAGGGTTTTTTGACAGTATTGCAATGCCTGTTGTCTTGTTATCATTTGCTCTCAACCACCAGGATGGCCCCCATCTCCATCTCCTCTCAAACCTCCTATAATGTGTTTCCCCTGGTAATCTGCACTCTTGCAGACAGATTATATCTTCTTGCAGCTGCTTCAATACTGGCTTCACCTTTTTCCACCTGTTTCTTGTTAAAACACTTCTTACATTGACTAAGCCAACTACAAGCACCACTAGAAACTTGCTTAAAGGGGAAGTTCTCCATCTATACACCTTCACTGGTACCGTGTCAAAATCCCTCCACATGCCAGCATTCCTGTTGTTTTTGCCAGCTGCTTTATCTCTTTTGCATTTAGGAAGCCTTCCCACCCTGCTGCTGTCTTGCTGCTGTCACTCTCTCACCAGCCACTCCAGACTTGATTCTAATGATGAGATGGGTGAAAAGCTTGGCTTTCCTGAGTCTGTCCCCTTTTCTCCTCTATCACTTTCCTTGGTGTGTTTGGGGGTTTTTTTGCCTTTTTCTTCTAAGACTTTTTCCTTTTCCCTAATTGCTTTTCTGGACTCCGCTCCTCCTCCATCTCTCCCTCTCCTGCCCCACTATGGTTTCTTCCTTGTTCCTTTCATCCTGCTCCATCTCAGAACTCTTAGAGCTTCCCTCCATCCTATTCTCATTTGTAACTCCTTTCCCCTGCACTGTGTCGGTCACCAACACATCTTCATCTGTCCCTCTTGTGGGGTCTCTTCCACCATCCCCATTCCTTCTCCCTCTCCTCTTCCTTTTCTTGCTGGGGAGTCTGGACCTTTTTTACAAAAGACTTAAGGCACACTCTAAATACATGTCCCTCCTCTCTACATAAGTTGCATTTCTGGGCCCCTTTGCATTGGAATGTGAAGCACGCTGTGTGTGGGCAGTTCATAGGTAGGTGCCCCTCATCCCCACATTTACTGCCTTTCATCAGCTGGCCATGGGATATAATAAAGCCTCTGTGGGCTCTCAAAGTTGTTATGGGTGGCAGGTGCCGTATGCCACCCAGGCTCCTTGCATCTGTTTTTAAAACCACCTATGCTCACCAGGCCCCCATCCAAATGCCATATCTATCTTTCAATTTTTCCACCCACATCACCTTCTTGCAGTGCATCTCCATCAAGATTTTAATGTCCACCCCCATTATTAAGTCTGAGGACATCTGTACAATAATTACTTTTTCTCTTGCTGTTTTACTGCTATGCATCTCAGCTCTTTTAATCCCACCCTGCCCCTTTTCTCTGCATATTTCTTCCAGAAATCCCATCCCATTCTGAAAGTCAGACTCCCATACTTTGTTGGGGAATGATCTTAAGCTATTTAAAGCCTCTGTATTCACCTCCATTACCCCAAATAGCACTTCTTCCAGGAATTTATACCTGCTGATTTCCAGCACTGCCTCTGTCCCTTTACCCACCAAGATTGCCTTTATCAATAGTCTGTGATTGTCTCTAAAACTTCTTGTTGCCTGCTCTCTTTCCTTCTGCAGCATTGCCCACTGTCCTGCTCCTCTCCTAATCCCTGCTGCACTTTGCTCTCCTTTCTCCCCTGGCTTCCGCCTGTGATTGTATCCTCTATCTGCTGCTGCCATTGTTATCTTCCTCTGCTGCCTCTCCACGGTTGTCCATCCATTGTCTGCTGTCTGTCCATCTTCTGCCGCTGATGTCTGTCCCTTGTTGTATGGGTGCCATGGTGTCTGCTCATTCCAGCTTTGAATTTTCCTTCTCCTCCATCACCACCACTCCAGGGATCTCCCCACTCAATCTTAGCCCACTGGGCTGAGAAGCATCCAAGAGTAGGTACCTGCCACAAAGCTGGGTTAGCACAGTCTATTTAAATAAGATACAGTGCCCCTTACACTCCATCCCTCTCAGTGCTGGCTCTTTTTTAACTCATAGTGAACCACTACATTAATACATTTTGACTTTCACTTCACTTCTACAGCTGAGCAGCACCTTTCTTTCCCATGTCTAACAATTCGTGTTCTTTTACCAGCCTTAAATGTCTGGCAAATATCACCAAACATCAATGTTTGGTGTAGATTAAAAGCACTGTCACGCCCTCTCTCACCCTGATTGGTGTGGCCCTGCCCTCCATGAGACGGAGATGGATTAGGTGGCCCTGCCCCTCATCTGCATATACAATTTTGGAGTATCACAAGAATACCATGTGACAAGAACACCTGGTTCCAGGCATGAATGGTGAGCTAATTAGCATGTGTATCCTTTGTGAGGGCTGTGGGGTCACTGCACTATGACTTGAGATTCTGTTGACTCTGGTGAGGCCCACCCCAATGAACTATATGATTAATCATGAGCCTTTTGGCTTTGGACTAACATCATGCATAGTGGGCATATCAACACATTGCCGTACAGTGATGTTGTTACTGTGCTGTGTTTTAGTACTTCCTTTTGGAAGTATCCAAACACAGTGCAGTAACTGCCCATACTGTGCCATATGGGCAGTGGGCACTTACATTTCCCTGCTACATAGCTGTAACAGCACACTATAAGAGGGGAGTATGCCACTGCAGCAACATAGCTGGCAATCACGTGTAGACCCATGTGATCACTATGTCTCCATAGTGTGCCAGATGGCAAAGTAGAGCATTGTGTAAAAGTGCCCAGTTTGTACTATGTATAAGTCAGGACAAAGAGTGTTTATGAAATACCTGTGCTGAAACTTTCAGCACTTTGCAAAAAGGTAAAATGCATCAATTATGGATGAACTAAGTCTATAGACACCCATAGTCATTTGCTTATATGCAAGTTGCTACAAGTGTGTTTATTTCAAATCTGTGGTTTTTGGTCCTTGCAATTTTTCTCTTCACTTCCATGTGCTCAAGGAGGGGACAAAGCCACCTAACCTTGCCTCGGCCACTATTTTCCCTGCTGTAGCAGTAGGAGGGGAACAAATTCAAGACAAACTTCTGATAATTAGATTCTATACCTGGATAACTAGAACAAATTTATATATTTTCCATATATATAATCTAATTATTGGGAGGGCAGCTTAGACACAAGTAAAATACAGTATTTCAAGGTGGCATAGTGTTATAGCTGTTTGGTCTGACTAAGGGAGATTTCAGTACTAACAATAGCCTCAAACACTGAATATTTTGGAGAAAAAGACCAACATGAAGGTAATTTGAAGAATTCATTTGTAAGCTTCATATTTCAATATTAGATTTTATTGCCTTCTGGTGAAAACTAATCCACTACAAAGAATACATCTATATACAGTTGCCGTGTTTGAAATCTCTATCAAAACACATTTTTTTTCACAAAGCCTTCAAAAATAATTCTCAATTCATATTTTTATAGACATGCCTCATAGTTTGGTGAAAAACAGGAAAGAAAGGAGGATAGCATTTAATTAAAAAAAGAAACCAGCTTGGAAATATATTGTCACATCATTGCAACCCTTGATTTCCTTTCTTCCCTATCCAACCAGAATTTGTACAGATTACTCCAACAACTCATCTTAAGTCTAAGCTTGGACCACAGACTTGATCATTTGTTAATTTATAGATCCTTTATGGGATTCTCCAGAATAGTAATCAAAGAAAGTGTGACCTACTTTTATATTGCATAGTATTTACCAAGCTGGTATCATGGGATAAATATGACATAATTCTTTAGGACAGAACTGCAGTATTTTCCGAGCTGGCATCCCTTAGACTAAAGACACGTGTAAATGGCAAAACTACCATGCCTAGCCATGCCACGCTCAAATGTGTTGCAGGCAAATGTGTATTCAGGCTACCTTCCAAACCCAAAGCAGTATAAAAAAGTGTATTTAGTCAGCCAGGGTTGCTGCATGAACATAGCACTGTGGTAGGTTTGAGAGTCATCACATGTTGAGCTGCATGGTGTGTCTGAGGGAGCTGCTATTAGGTATGGGAAGTTTGACATGCAAATATACCTACCAGTTTCTTGTTCAAAGGCTAATTGTACCAATGGACACTTTCTACTCTCTCAGACATTAATATGTGCTGTGAAATTCCAAGTCTAGTTTCAGTGCTAGAAAACTAACTGCCTGAAAATTGTAGGAGTCTATAGTGCAAGAGAGAGATTTTTCTTTTTTGATACAGTCCAGATTATTTTCTTTCTTTCCTAAGAGCAAATAATCCCAAGATAAGAAGATCTTAATGTTAGTTCTAGGCACTCTTCTCCCCTTAGCAAACCAGTGAATGTGCACCCATACCAAAACTCAGGCCCTCGCAGAAAGAATTGATCGAAGGAATAGATATGACCTACAGTAGCAGGAAAGCATGGTTAACCATTCGCAAGCTAAGCAACGACCCAAAGAAAGTACAGCAACACCACAACATCACAGCCAACCAGGTGGCTCATTAACTCCTGCTCAGTGGTAACACTTCCAACAAACAGCCTAAAATACGGATTTAGATAGCAAACTGATCTGGAGGAAAGTCATTTTAGCATGCCATACACAATGGATGAATTCACGGGAATAACTGGACTTGACGACATACACATGGAGATCAAACACTTTGGGAGTTAGACCTTTCTAACAATTGCTCATCAACCCTTAGACTACTTTAACTATGGTAATAGACCCATGTAATAACTCTATTAAAGCCAGGGAAGGATGCCTCTGAGTCAGAGAATTTTAGGCAGTGTCACTTCTGTGCCATCTTCATAAACTTTACAAACACCTTATTCTCAATCACCTTTCACCTCATATTGAACAACATCTAATACCAGAACAAGCTGTATTTAGACCAGACACATCCTGCATTGGCCAAATACTAAACATCCCCCAGAATATAGAAAAAGGATTCAAGATAGGGATGACAACAGGTGCTTTCTGTAGCCCTATCAGTGGCATATGGCACAGTCAATCACTGAAACCTGCTTGCCAAAGTCTGTGATATGAGGCACGACTAACACTTAGTACAGCCATGCCATTTCTTGCACAGTTCTACATTAAAACACCTATTCTCCAATCTGTTTTGAAGAATAGATGTTTTTATGTAGAACTGTGCAAGAAACAGAGCTGCTGGTGACAACAATGAAACAGTATCGCACTGCCCAGGGAAGTATGCTAGCACCAATCCTTTTTAATATACATACCAATGACCAACCCACACAGAGTAATATGAGGAACTTAATATATGCTGATGATGTATGCATCACATTGCAGGAGGACTTCGCCACTGTCAAGAACAGGCTGATGTGCACTGAGCAACCTCTCAGATTGAATTTTATTAGAAAATGTTAAGAGTCATGAACCAAAAAATGACAAAAAGCCATAAGGGAAATACAGAGTGCCCAAGTGAGGTACTAACATATGGGGGTGAGGAGGGGAATGCAACTAGGTTACAGAAAATACACTGTTAGCCAACTAAGGCCAGGGGTGAAGCGGAGGGGTGAGGGGTGGGGGGGTTGTGACACAGAGAGAAAAAAGATAGATACACACAAACCCATACAATATTCTGCAGTGATGGAGGGAGTAGTTTGAAAGAAGTTACTCAGTCCATAGAGTCCTATCGCAGGGGTCCTTACAATAAGAACCAGCCTTGTGCCATCCCAACCAAGATGCGGGTCACAGCTTTTCACCTACTCCATAGAGAAGCCAAGTGAAAATTAAATGTAATTTGGGGTGCAATCCCACTGACTAATCACCTGAACCATGTGTACTTGGGGCTTACATTGGACTGAACACTTACCTTGAAAGCACCTGTAGATAAGGCAAAAGGGAAAGGCATGCCCAGAACAACATACTTCAAAAGTTGGTCACCTTAAAGTGGAGAGCAAACCCAGCTATGTTACAAACCACTGCTATTGCCTTGTGTTACTCCACTTCAGATTATGCATGTCCAGTATGGGAACAATCCATTCAAGTCAAGAAAATGGAACCAGTTCTAAACAACAACTGTCATTAGAAAGGTTAGGGAAGTAGATGTGGTGTCAAAGGTTTGACAGGCTGTGGTTTCTGTACAGCTGCTCAGTGCTTTGTCAACGCTGTGTCATCCCAATATGCACAGTAATAGGAGGCTGCATCATCCTTGTGTATTTGCTTTACTGTCAGAGCATAGGTGTCCTTGGAGGGGTCCCCGTATGCCTCAAATTTTCCTTGACTGGATTCTTTGTCAAAGACGGTTTTTCCTGATAACAAGTAGAGAATTCGCTCTGGAGCCTTCCCAGACTTCTGTTGATACCAGTGAATATAAGTATTGCCCATTCCAGAAACATGGCATTCAATTAGTGCAGTTTTGCTTTCTTTCTTTGTGATGGATAATTTAAATTGTGTCAGCCCTTTGGCATCTCCACCTAGAAAAAAAGGGACAAACATACTATGAAAATAAAATTAAATTAAGTTGGATGATCTCAAAACATATCTGTTTGTAAAAGCCCAGGGCAAAACATCAACTTACAAGAGCAAATTACAGAAACAACAAGAAGAAACTGCAGTGGAAACATGATAGCTTTGTTATAGTATGCCTGCTTCTGAGAACCACAGGATCTAAGACCAAGGAAATGGCGTGCTGGGTAAGACGGAGTGACTCACATAATAAATATCCAATGGTAGTCTCTTGGCTGCATGTGAGCTATTGCAATGCATCATTGATTTACTCTTGTTATATACAAAAGTTCATAAGACTGAACTTTTCACAGATTAAAATTCTGGAAGTGCACGCTGTATTCACTTAGTCTGACTTTCTGTAGGTCACGGAAGCACAAGTTCAGCTCTTCATCCACTTTTTTTCAGATCATTGCTGCCATGGACAGAGTTTCTGTCTTTTTACATACAGCCTCTATTCTTTGCATAACTTTATATTTTCTTGTGCCCTATGTAACAAGTGATCCAAATTACTCTTCACCACAGAGCTGCGCTTTTTATAACCCCTTAATCACAGGCCAACAGCTCTCATTCATGCTAAACCCAGAAATCCAGTGGTGAAACCTTCATTAGGACATGTTCCTATGACCACTCTGAAGATCAACATTTTCTGCACCCTTAAGTGCAGCTCTGGGGAGTGCCCCTGGACCAGCTTCACAATATCATTTCCAGCATTGGGTAGGTGGGCTGTGCCTGAGAGCAAGCACTCCCAGCAGTGCTGGGAGCAAGCTTTCAGGGTGGGGACTGACTGATATTGCTACTGCAAGGGAGGTGAGAGGCTGAGGTTGGAGTTGGTGAAGAAAGATGTGTCGTTTTTAATGAGGGAACTAGCTACCCACCACTTACCCTGAAATTCTTAAGCACTCCTATAAACCTTCAAATATATTTTAACCTTCTTCTAAAACACTCATTTATCTGCTAATGAGTCATATAAGCTATGCAGGAGGAGAGTATTTCAGCAGCATGATTTAGAAAGTCTTATATCTAGATTACCTTGCACTATCGTGATGCCTCACTGCATTTGCACATATTAGTAACTGGGACTATAGAACCACCAATGTGTGATTGGAGAGAAGTGCTTCTCCATCCCTCTATTTCGCCAGAAGATCTTAAAAACTGTGGATAAGCACTTTTCTAAGATATGTGGCATACAGGTGAATAATGCATGGATGAAAGCAAAAATGTTCATCTATATGTAATGAAGTCAGTCCTGCTAGGAGAAAAAGAAAATTTTCCCTTAACTCAAGTGGAAGGGGCTTTTGTAGTAGGAGGATCTGATGGTATCAACTGCTGTCTTGGAGTTTTGTGGCTTGGGGGAATAGTATAGCAACAAGAATGGTGGACTTGTCCCTATCCCTCAAAAAGTGGAAGGGAACTAATATTCAGCTCCATTGGCAACACGTAGGGGGTACACGCGGGTGCACGTGCACCCTCTGAATGAATTGCCACCGATGCTGCCGGTGGCGCCTGTGGACGGTTGCTGCCTGCCATCCCCCGCCCCCGCCGACACCACTGGCAGCATCTGCAGGTGGTTGCCGACCACTAGTCAGCGCTTACTACCCCCCACCCCCCCGCTGCCAACACCACTGTGGCTGCCTGCTGGAGCTCCCCACTCACCGCCACCATGCCCCCACTGCCACCACCTGCAGATGGTCACCGTGCATCCCCAGCCTCCAGGGGCACATGTTGTTCATGCTCAGCTCTGTCTTGAGATACTTCCAAGATGCCAGATAAGACTTTCTAGGTGTACACTAGAGTATTTACACCATTTTTACCCACAGTGAGAATACTGATGCAGAAAAATACTAGCGAATGCCAGTGCATTGATCCAGGATGATTACATATTGTTTCCCTGGGACAATACAATAGTTTCATAGTTGGTAGGGTTGGAAGGGACCTGAGCAGATCATCAAGTCCGACCCCCTGCCATAGGCAGGCAAGATTGTTGGGGTCAAACGACCCCGGCTAGGGGATTATCTAGCCTCCTTTTGAAGACACCCAGGGTAGGAGTGAGCACCACTTCCCTTGGAAGTTGGTTCCAGCTCCTAGCCGTCCTCACTGTAAAGTAGTGCCTCCTGATGTCTGGGCTGAATCTACTCTCAGTCAACTTATGGCTGTTATTCCTTGTTACTCCCGGTAGTGCTCGGGGAACAGGGACTCTCCCATTGCCTGCTGGTCCCCCTTGGCCAGTTTAAGATGGCCACCAGATCCCCTCTCAGCCTTCTCTTGTGAAGGCTGAACAGGTTCAGGTCCTGTAGCCTCCGCTCGTAGGGCTTGCCTTGCTGCCCCCTGATCATGCAAGTGGCCCTCCTCTGGACCCTCTCGATGCTGTCCACATCCTCCTGAAGTGCAGCGCCCAGAACTGGACACAGTACTCCAACTGCGGCCTGACCAGTGTTGCATAGAGGGGGAGGATCACCTCCTTGAACCTGCTCGTGATGCATCTATGGCTGCACGACAAGGTGTGGTTAGCCTTCCTGACCGTGTCCCCACATTGGCGGCCCATGTTCATCAATATAAAATCCCAATAGAGAGCTCTATGAAGAATCCCTACAAAGAACCAATTTTTGGTTGGTAGCCTGTACAGACCACCTCTCCCTTCCCCCCCCCGCGCACACACACCTTCCACTTCATTAAAGGGTTAATTTGCAATTAATTACAATTAATTTGCAATTAATTAAAATAAAATTAATGCACACATGCTCTTACACCTTACCCAGTTCTAACCTGGCCCAGTTTGCTGTGCTGTCATTGTTTTCCTCCTTGAAATCTCCATCAGAAGAAACTTTTTTCTCGAGTCCATTAGTGTGTGGGTATTGATGCTTGGAAGTTTGGTGGGAGTTAAGAAAGGAATAACTTAATTTAAAAGGAAAAAAATTAAGGCAGAAAATGCATCCATCAAATGTATTACCAGACCATTATCATGCTCAACTTCCTTCCTTCATTATTCCAGCAAGTATCCAGACTGCCTGAGCAGCATGGCTTAGACTATTTGAGACTGAGGGGTGATCACCTCTTTATCTGTAGTACATATGCCTACTTAGGTTATACAGAAATAACAATATGAAAAATCTACTTGAAGAAAAAGTAACATTCTTTTCTACTGTGTATTAATTACAAAGCTGGCATGGTGGAATAAATGTGAAATAGTTCTTTAACATGAAACTTGGTGGTTTTCTGAGGAGACATCTGGTAGACCAAGGCTGTTTGACTTGTGCGTGGCCAGGGGCTGCACACTAAGTGGGTCACAGTTCCCTGAGCCACATGCCATGCAGGCTATGAATCACAGGGGCTACACACTATGCAGCACCCCCCTCAAGAAACCATCTCCTGCCACGTGGCAACACAGGATCCCCAGGACCCCTTCCACCATACTGTGCTGCCCCAGAGACCCCAGCTGCCCCAACAGCAACAGCAAGAGCAGGAGGAGTGTGGGGAGTGGTGGTCAGGTGGGAGCCCATGGGCTCTGAGTTCACCTCTTGCGGGCTAGATTTGGCCTGCGAGCCAACAGTTGGTGGCTCTTCACTAGACAAAGGATGGGTCTACATGAGAAACTTACTGTGCTCAGGAGTGGCATGCTCAAGCTTGTGGTCAACCAGTGTGGCCTACTTCCTAAACTAAAAGCTGTATAGCTATGCTCATGTAGCACCACTAGTTAGGGGAGGGCTCGTAGCCACTGTCATTCAGCACTACTAATTAGCCCAACCCAAACCTCTTCTGTTTTGTAGGAACACATAAGGATGCTGCTACGTGACACAGTAAGTTTGCCAGGTGGATATAATGTAACAATGAGGTCCTTCCCAATCCAAGGTGAATGAAATCATTGGAATTTAATCGAACTTACTACTCCTGTCATGCTGTCAAGTATCAATGTATATGGAAAAATTTCTAATCAAGTTTCCTGTGCTGTTTTGTAACTGACTGCCTGCAAGCAGTTGTAATCTGCAGGTGATAATTAAATTAGATTTGGGACCATATAAGGACAGGTGGAGGATGAGGAAGAGTTGACTTCTAGGTCAGCGGTTCTCAAATATTTTTGTACCAGGACCCATTTGTAAACATTGATGGCCAGTCCCAACCCAGTGGCCCTCACTCCCAACCCACTGCTCCCAGCCCCCAGGTGTGTGGGGTGGTGGGGGCATGTCAGGCATGGGGAGCCCCAAGCAGCCCCTCAGAGGCTGGAACTCAGGTAGCCTGAAAGAGAAAAGCCACTGTTTCCCACATTTTTATCTTTTAAAGGAGAATCCATTGTTAAAGTTTGTTGAACCATTTTAAAGTTGGTTTGTGACCCTTTCGTATATTCTTGTAACCCACTTTTGGGTCATGACCCACGGGTTGAGAAACGCTTCTCTAGATGCTAAGGAGATTTTTAGTTGCATCTGCACACTGGATTTGACACTCTAGAGTTTCTTTCACTTCATTGCCAGGAGTAAGCAGTGTCAAAGCAGGAATATTTTCGTGTCAGCTGTAGGCAAACTGGCATCATGCACCCATAACAAGCTTCAGTCACTCACAGAAAATGACTGAAAATGGGTGCCACCATTACTTGCTGTCTTAGGTAACCACTCGATCTTCTTCTCAGTAAGGTCACATGCAATCCCAGTGGTTGCCCACAAAATAGAGGCCAAAGCAGCAACAATATATGGCTTTTCATGTGTTATGGCACAATCCAGGAAGGAGTTTCTGTAGCTGATTCCAGACTGAGGGGCAGGGGCAGGAAGGTACTTGTGGTGTTGAATGTGTGACATGCCGTGGCTCAGAGTACAGGGAAAGTTTCTGTACAGCTGTTTGGTGCTTTGTTAACACTGTGTCAGTCCAGTAGGCACAATAGTAGGTAGCTGCATCATCTTTGCTGGTTTGCTCTATTGTCAGAGTACAAGTGGAGTCAGAGAGGATCTTCTCTGCTTCAAACTTCCCTTTATCAGAATCTCGGTCAAAGATAGGTTTTCCCGATGACAAGTAGAGAATCCGCTCTGGAGCCTTCCCTGGCTTCTGCCGATACCAGTGTATATAAGCACTGTCCAAGCTTATGCCAGAAACACGACATTGAATTGGTGCAGTTTTATATTCCTGTTTAGTGATGGATACCTGAGGCTGCTTGAGCTCTTGGGCATCTCCATCTATAAACAAAGGAAGATATAAAGATACCATGAGTATGAAACTGAATGAAGTTGGAGGATCTCAAATTATTGTACTCTACTGTTCCTGCTCATAGAAGCTCAGGCTGAAATTCCAACTTACAAGAGCAAAATATTGAAATGACAGAAACAACCTTGAGTAGAAACATGCTAGCTATATTATGGTGCACCTGCTTCTTGGAACCAAAAAAGAAAAAGGGGGGCATCCTGTTCAAAGGAGGTTATTAATGGAGGGAGCAGTGCATTTGTGGAGAGGAAGTGACTCTTATACAAAGTATCCAATGATACCTCTTTCTGGCTGCTCGTGATCCAGGTAATATAGATTAACTTTTGCTCTAACTAAAAGTTCAAATGGCTAGAAGTTTCATTCATACCTACACACTCACATAAAACTCCTGGCATAAGATATTCATTTATATACCAATATGTGACCAAAAAACTGTTCTGACATGGGGAAGCAACTCCAGTATTTTAACAGCTTATCCTAGGAAATATCAAGTATAGATTTCCTTATGCTATCATCACATATGGAAATCTAGACTTGATTGCACTTTCACAAATTGTTGCTTTCTCAGTGGGAGGCAGAGTTTTGTTAGTTTTGTGTTTGTGTGGGAAAGAAATTCTCTCAGATTTAAAATATTAGGAATTTGCTAGAAGAACACATGCTTTAAAACTGTAATTTATAAAGGAGACCAAATCAACACCCTTACCCTTGGTGAAGGTAACAAGGACCACTTAATGACAATTTTTTGGAACTTGTTTTTGTCTCAGTTGAAAGACAGCACTGCTATCAGCATGGTAGCCATTAACATTAGCCCTGGGTATTAGTTTAACTCTGGCACCTAGGGAAGAATGCTGCCTATTAATTTATTGGCTTGACTTCTTAATCTATTTAAGACTTCATTGGCTATGTTGTAGCAAAACCCCAGTTTTACTTTTTTATTTATCTTAAAATGCATTCCCTCCCC
Organism: Alligator sinensis; assembly: GCF_000455745.1. NCBI lineage: Eukaryota > Metazoa > Chordata > Crocodylia > Alligatoridae > Alligator > Alligator sinensis. Next base: position 49,498 of record NW_005842396.1, on the reverse strand, counting down.
TTCCCCAACTATTTCTGACTTTTTCTCTCCCTCTCTATTCCCTATAGATAAGTATAAGTAAGCTAAGATGTAGGATAAGCTTTAACATTTTATTTTAGGTAGTAAGTTTCATTTTTCTCTTCCCTCTTTGCATATAAGTTCCCTGCTATTTTGATATTGATACCCCCTGTTTTATAAGTGATAATTATTGTTTGTACTGCTTTTATATTGTGTGATTACTGTTTTAGGCCTACATATGTAAGTTAGTGTAAGTCATGTCAAGTTTCCCTTTTTGTATGTCAAGCCTCCATCTTGTGTCCTCTGCCCAGGCATCCCCTGTGTTGCAACTGTATGATTCATGTACCCCTCCCATGTAAATTGGATCCCGGATGAATGAGAGTGATTGGGAATGATTGAAATACAATGGTGGCAGGCCTCTACTGATTGGCCTGTAATGACCATGCCATCACCTCGCATTGATTCATCCAGGAACCACAGACCTCACCCAGGAACAGAGACAAGAACCCAGCATTTGAAAGACAAAAGACCCTGCAGAGCCAGCAACTCTACCATTGTACGCCACTATTACAGACACCCAAAACTGCACATCCCTGCATGGAGCACACATGCTCAGTACAGCAGGGGCTGACCCTTGCCTGGGCATGCCTCCTGTCACTAGGATCACACAAGGTCTGCCCCTATAAAAAGGGGCAGTGAAGACAGACCCAGTGGGATGCCCTCTCCATCTGGACCAGCACCATGCCACACCACCTATCCACCCAGAGGCCCTGCCGGAGACCCCCCTCTGGACAACACCTACTGGACAAGGACCACTTTCCAGCCTGAATAGGTAGCTATCCCCCCCCACCCCCTCTTCAACCAAGGACTTAGACTCTGCTTCTCTTCCCTACCTGGACTCCAGCCCTTCCAGTGAGTTTCTTTCTCCTGCTGCCATTGTGAGTGCATGTGCATGTGCGTGTGTGTGTGAACCAATAACTTCATGGGGCTGTGTAGTGTGTTGCCTGTTTAATAAAACTATTATTTCGACCCCTAAGTTGGGTTTTGCTTTACTGTGGTTTGGCCCTGCTCCAATCTCTGCTCCTCACCCTCTAACTTCTGTCTTATCTCTCCCTCTCCTGCTTCTGGCTCACTGCCACCTCTAACACTTGTCCTGAGCTCCTCTCTGCCTCCAAACCCCCTGTTTCTTTGCCACTGTCTGATCCCCACTGCCTTTTCCTTTTCCCCTGAGCAACCAGGTTTCTGCCTCAGTTTCTTTCCTGGCTGTCTCCTCCTTGCCACCACTTATCTGCACCCTCCAATATCTTAGCTGTCTGCCTCAGTTTCCAGCCCCAGTCTACCTTAAGTAAACCCAAGCATCAGTTCCTCAGCCAGCTTCTTTATAGTCCACTGGTTCTAATCCTGGTTCTGGCAACTTTCACTCCCTACACTTTAACTCTCTTTCTCACCTGAACCTTCCCCCAAGCACACACATACACACACTACCATCCAAGTTAGGAACTTACCTGTGTGCATGTGTAGGTGGGTTGTATGTGTGTGAACTGGTGAGGGTGTGTGTGTGTGTGTATATATATATATATATATATATATATATATGTCATTGTGTGCAGGATATACGAATTACTGGTCTGTGTCTAACTTTTGGGGTGTATAGTGTATGTGCTTGAATTGGTGATAGGTATGCATGTGCCTAGGCTGGTTTGGATGTGGATGTGCCTGAGCTGGAAGTGTGCGTATGTATGCACCTAACTGATTTGTGTGTTTGTATATGTGCAATTGTGTCACACCCTCCTGTCTAACAGCACAATATTGAGATCCTGAGAGTTGGCCTGACCCCACAGGGCAACATTATCACATTCATGACAAATACCTGATCCAGGCAAAAATTTTGGCCACCCACAAGAATTTTACTAAATTTTGCAGTAAAATTAGTTTACCTGTCTGCTGTTATTCTCTAGGTCAGTATTTTATGTTGTCATAAATTTCCTCCTTCAAATCTCTATCAGAATCCCAGCATTTTCCATGAAGCCTTCAAAAGCTAATCCCTCTATTTTTGTGCTATATGAGAGTAGTTGTTTTTTGTAATGGCCAACTGGATTTGTTTGAGAAACAATTGTGCATGTCCATCTAAAAGAAGGAGAAGTGGGCAAGTGGGGGAATGAATAACAGAACATCAGCAGGTCAAGGTCCTGATTAATAGCATATATTTGTTTAGGAGAAGTAACAAAATAAACTTAACATACTGAACAGAAGCTACAGAAAGACCTAGAGAAGCAATATTTTTATGAATTTGCCAGGACTGCAATCTCAGGGAAATATCAGAGGTGCAGAGACAGGTGAATTGGGAGAGGAGGAGTGACTCACTTAAGTAACATTAATGAAGTTTTACTGGCTGTGGGTGGACTGTTTTAAAGTAAGGGAGAGTTATTGTTCTATGCTTAAAGGGACTTTAGATTAATGTCAGTGATGATAGGCAAGAAGCACATGCTACAACAGTATTTACTGTATCATGCAAGTTCCTTTGGTAAATAAGCATTGATCTCAATTATGATTTGTACTTATGACTTTGCTTACACTGATCCCCCCCAGTTTAAAACATTTCTCCAGTAGTTCTTCAGAAACTGATGCCATTCACTCATGTAACTCTAGAGAACCGTCATATCAATGGGGCTGGGCTTGATATGCGTTATACTTTGAATCACCATGAACATTTATTGTAATTTAGAAAAGATTATGTCCTAACGTCCAATGAAGGTGAGCGCAGCCTGCTTTCTTGCCAGGTTTTTTTTTCTGGTGAACTGGTATCAGAGACTAAACAAAGAAGGAATCTTCAGATAAGAACACTTATTAATTACATCAAAAAGCAAACTCTTTGTGATGCTGGGAATAATTAAATAGCTGCATAATTAACTAAATCAAATTGTTCTTGTTTCCAAAACAGTTTTTTAAATATGTGCTGAAAAGCTGTCATTCCAATTTGCAGTGCTTAGTTGACTCTTGGTTTGATCTGAAGCCTATTTAATCTCACACAATTGAAATCAGAATTACCCTCACATGATTAATCCTAAATGGAATTGATGGAGAATGAAATGAGACCCTCTAGCAGAGGAGGATAGCAGGAAAGGTGAGAAGCAATTACTGAGGTGTGATGAAAAGATATTTCTGTTGGGTTTACTCATGGATTTCAGCAGCCCAGCTTCAGTTTAGCTTTTTTATGTTTCAGCAGGTGAATTGTGGCAGGAACAGTGACGTCACTAGAACCAACACATGCAGCTAGATGAGCACCCAGTGAGGTAGGCTGTCACTTATGAAAGCTTATGACACTCTGAACCAATCAGTCTTTGCAGTGTCACCCTGCCCTGCCTTCTGTCCAGCTTCAGACTATCACAGCTAACTACCTCCTCTAAAATGAGGAGCGAGAGTCCCTCTTGCTTTCCATAGTAACCCTCCTGGACAATTGCTAACATTTTGCTTCACATAATACTTGCAGCTGGGGGTTGAAGAAATTCTCAAAGACATATATTGAAGTTAGATAAACAGCTCCCAATGGCTGTCATTTGTGCCTTTGAAAAACTCTCACCAGCTTCCCAATGGTAACCACCATTTCTGTAGGGGTTAAGGACTGTCTGCAAATTGCTAGTCATCATTTGGGGCCTCTGACAAAAGCCAACAAAGAGTATCTGTAGCTGGTTCCACGCTGAACAGCCAAACTGGGGAGGTTACTTTGATTTGAGAGGCTGTGATTGAAAATGCAATGGGATCTTTTTTTTATAGGTTGACAGTGGTTTTCTAATGCAGTGCCTGTCCATGTGGCACAGTATTAGGTAATGGTGTCACTGGAGGTTATGGTACTGTTGGAGTGATGTTGTAGCCACGTTGGTCCAGGGAAAATGTCAGAGGCAAGGATTTTTGCAGGTGACATCTATTATTAGACCAGCTTGGAGGTACAGCTGTGTCTTTCTTCAGGTCTTTAGGAGACAAACAGACAAAGAGCTGAAGAGCAGATGGAACAAGGACTTGTGTAAAATTTCACATGTAAATAAAAACAGAGTATGGTGGAACTTATCAGGTAGCCAACAGACAAGAGATGCAGTAGAAAACCAATAAGTGAATGAGCAAAGTCATTCAGAATGGTCATTATCACTTGTGAAGTGCACAGATTAGCAAGCATCAGGTAGATTATAGCAGGCCATGCAGTCCTTGTCTATGCTATTATTCCAATTGGCTGATCACTAGTGTCCAAAAGCTAATGAATTTTTGTTCCCAGGCTCCTTTTTTGAAGATATTTTATAACAGGTTAAGCACTGGAGGTTATGCTATTTATTGTCAGGATCAGACAAACTGATGAAGTTCCTTTTCTGCATTGAGTTTCCTTTATCAAAGTCACTGTCAATGTGGAGCTGTGATAAAAAGTACAAAATCTGCCCTGGAGCTACAACCAGATTTCTGTCTATACCAGTGTATATAAACTCTGCCAAAATCAGATTCAGCCACATAAGTTCTTATGTTTCTACTTTCTGTGCTGGTGATGGACAATTGAGTTTCTTTTAAAACCTGAGCAGAGCCATCTGTAGAAAGACCAGAAAAATAGGAAGCTGAAGAAAAGTGTGAAGTACAACTAATGCAGAATCGCTCTGTTTGCTGCTGAGTAATATGAATGCATACATACATACGTACATACATACATATGTATGTACGTATGCATGTATGTATGCATGCATATTACTCAGCAACAAATGGAGAGATTCTGCATAATGCTTCACAGATTCTCCACATCTGTGAGGAGCAGGGTTAACAGTGGATTTAGGTAATCAAAGCTAGAGTAAAAGCCTTCAGCAGAGACACTCTTTCTTCTCTTGTCATCACTTTTTCAAAGGAACGTGTGAAATGGCCTTGAATGGAGGTAGATGTGTAGTTAGAGTAGGAAGTGACTCATTTGGGTAGCATCCAGTGAAGGCCTACTGACAAGAGGAAGGTGATGTAGACTGACTGTAGCTCGGATGGATGAGCATGACTTTGGCTGACGTCCAATGCTAACAAAAGCCTGAAACATTGAAGAGTAGCACTAAGTTTTCTTGCTAAGGAAAAGGGCCAAGATGTAAAGCTATTTTGTACAATTACATTAGGAGTAGCTTTGTTGTGTGATTTTTTAAATAATAGACTTTATTGCCCTGTGATGTAAAATATCTCATTGAAGAGAACCCTTCTACATGTACAAAGAAAATCATCCTCTTAAGATTTCAGTTAATGATTATCAGGATTATTGATGGCTGTATCTGTCCAAGGCCGTCTGGCTGTAAACAGATGATGCATTTCCTTGGTGAAAACACCATAACATTCCTTTGCAGTATTTCTCAGACCTCACTCCCTCATCTTTCTTTGACTGTTAGCTTTATAACACCTGTAGGTTAAATATGTGAACAAAGATGGAACTAGCCACTAGAGGGAAACCTGCACGTGTTCATGTGCATACACATACATGCACTTTCACACCCACGCACATAGATACATGCTGTTCCTCGGTATTTTTGCTGCATTTAACATCCTATACTGCAGTAACATTAGTTTACCCATTTGCTGTTATTCCCTAGGTCAGCATTTTATGTTGTCATAATTTTCCTCTTTCAAATCTCTATCAAAATCCAATCCCTCTTTCCTAGTGCTATATGGGGGGGTTGTAGTACAGTTAGTTGACTATTTGGTGGTGTGTTGGAAATAAGAAATCTACCGTATTTATGAAATTCTAAGATGAGGTTCCCTCCTCATTTAATGTGGGGGAAAGGCCCCTTGACTTAGAATTGCATATGAGGGCATTGGGAGGAAGGGGAAGGGGAGCAGGTAGCTGCTATGGCTTAGGCTCTAGCCCCTATCAGGGTCAGGGCCATAGCTGCACTGCTGTCTGCCTTCCCCCACCTCTGTTCCCTGCTATCTCCTTCCTGCAAGCCTCTTTCCCCCCCATCTCCTCCCCCACATACCCTCTGTTTCCCCTCCTGCCCCTCTTCCTCCCCCTCTTACCTTTGCTCCATGCTGGCAGACTCCACACTGCAGCCTGGAGCACTGAGCATGGCTCCAGCTTGGCCCTGCAGCAGCTGCACACAACCTACATGGCTGCTACAGGGTCTGGGCTGGGGCTGTGCTGTGTGCCCCAGGCAAGAATGGGATTGAAGTCTGCTAGTGCCGAGGAGAGGCTGAGGGGAGAGAGAAAGCAGAGGCTCGGGGGTGGCAGGGAGGGAGAGAAGAGGCTGAGGTAAGTGGGGGAGAGCACAGGCTGCAGAGGAAGAGGAAGCCAAGGCTGCAGGCAGGGGGAAGAGGTGGCAGGGGGGAGAGGCACAAGGGGGGGGCAAGCTTCTTGACCCCCCCCCCCCCCCCCCCCCCCCACTGTCTGCCCTCCTGCAGTGGTGAGAGGGATGAATTAAAGATGACCCTCCAACAATTAGATCCCACACATTGGAAATTATAACAAATTTATCAATTTTCCATGTATAGAATCTAACTACTGGGGGGGGGGGTATCTTAAATTCAGGGTCATCTTAGATTCAAGTAATGATGGTAATTACAAAGATAAAGTTAAAGTGGAAGATGCACCCATCAAATGCATTGTATCTTACTGTGGCCCTTAATATCCTTCCTCTATCATCCAGATATTTAACCATAATGTTCAGGGCATGTAGTAAAGGTTATCAGTTGCTTGGGGCAGGGGCATTGCCAGCTGCTTCTTCATAGGAAAACAGATGTATATTTAGTTAGGGATGTACAGAAATGGTAGGAAAAATGTCTCCTCTTAAGAAAAATGCTTGCTCTAGAAAAAGGTAACCTACTTTAAAGTGGTATATAATCTGTAACTTGTATCATAGAATAAATATGGAAAGTGCTTTTGATTGGAACTGTGTGGTTTTCTGAGCTGGCAGCCTTAATGGGACCAAGGAGATATTTCTCAGGCAAATGTACCTTACTTAGGAACAAAGAGGAGATTCTGTGGCAGCGAGAGGGAGGCTAGTGTGGCTGCAAATCTTTGAAAGGCTGTGTTTCAGAATACAGAGAATGTTTCTGCACAGCTGCTTAATGCTTAGTTAACACTGTGTCATCCCAGTAGGCACAGTAATAGGTAGCTGCATCCTTCTTGCTTATTCTTCTTACTGTAAGAGTACAGATGGATGCAGTGGGTATCTTCTCTGCTTCAAACTTCCCTTTATCAGAATCTCGGTCAAAGCTAGGTGTTCCTGATGACAAGTAGAGAATCCGCTCTGGAGCCTTCCCTGGCTTCTGTCGATACCAGTGTATATAAGCACTGTCCAAGCTTATGCCAGAAACGCGACATTGAATTGGTGCAGTTTTACTTTCGTCTTTGGTGATGGATAGCTGAGATTGCGTGAGCTCTTGGGCATCTCCATCTATAAGCAAAGGGAGATATAAAGATACCATGAGTATGAAACTGAATGAAGTTGGCAGATCTCAAATGATTGTTCTCTATTGTTCCTGCTCATAGAAGCCCATGATGAAACTCCAACTTACAAAAGCAAATTATTGAAATGACAAGAAGAACCTGCAGTGGAAACATGATAGTTACACTAATGGTGCACCTGCTTCTGAGAACCGGAGGAAGAGGCATCCTCATCTAAGATGGAGGCAGCGGTGCATTTGTGGAAAGGAAGTGAGTGACTCATCAATAAGTGACTCTAATCGTAGCTCTGCTGGCTGCATGTGAGCCAGTAGTGGCCTTACGGGAGGGCAAACTGGGCAACCGCCTGAGGCCCCACACTTTAGGGGGCCCAAAATTTGAGGGGGGGGTAAAGTTTTTGCAAGGGCTCTATTTGCATTTTAACACTCGACTGTTTATCTAATTTCCCCAAATAATATTAAAAAGATGCGTGATACTACTGTGGTGGGTTTATATTTACCTGAGTACATACCTCTAAGGGGTCCCAAATGACTCTCTTGCCCAGGGCCCCAACAACCCTCAGGCCACCACTGACATGAACTATCACGAAGCAACAACCACAATCGATTTAAAAATGGCCAGTGATGCAGACTCCATCCCTGCTCTTTGTATGTTGTTACAATGTCTAATTATTCACACAGTGAAAGATGTGCCATTTCCAACCTAAATTTGTCTAGCTTCAACTTGCAGCCGTTGAAAGCTGTTATAGTAGATTGAAGGGCTTGTGCTCAAGGTTTGTTCCACTGTTCTATTCAGGATATAGTGCTAGTGCAGGGGATGATGTTGGGGATCTTCAGTTTGTTACTTTTCATGAATTAATGGAAGGGACCTTCCATTCAGCTATATTTTAGGACATTCCAAAATGCTAGTGGGGCTTCCTGGGGTACATTAAACTATTGCCTGGTAAACCCCCACCAGATTTACTCCTAGTTCAGTTCCACCAGATTGTAGCAACTGTGAAAATTCTGTTACACAAGGATGTTTATGGTACCAGTGCATTGACTATCCGTAGTCCCTTTATATCAGCTGGGATCCAGATCAGACAACTTTAGGGGTAAAAATACCTGTAATAGAGTTCCTGTAGGACCATGGCAGACATAGCTTGAAAATAAGAGTCAAAATCTTTTTGTCATAGAAAGATGACAGAGTGTCAAAATAACTGAGATATTTTTAAAAGGATAATATCTTTATGAGCATAACAACAAGAACATTATAAAGAGATCAGAAGTTTTTGTTTTTCCACAAGGATTGAGTATGTGATTTGGACAGTAAATAAGCACAGCGGACATAAATTAAGTATCCAAAGCAAAATGAAAAGATTAGCATTTTGCATGTATATAGAGCCCTTTTCACAAAGGTCTTAATTTTTAAGAACAAAAATTTCCAAAAAGCTCAACACAGGTTTGAGACAATAATAAAACTCCCATTTTAGTCAATGACAGAATTCACACTGGCTTCATTAGGAGCAGAATCTGACTTGTGTTGAGAGCTTTGGATAATCACAAAGACCATCAGAACAGAGCAGCAAAGTGACACAATGGTTTAATACGACACCAGTACGTAAAGTATTATCTATCCATTAAAAATGCAAAATAATTCTGTTTTGCAGCATACTGTCTGGACTTAAAATTTGTGTGGTGTGAAATAGTGCAAAAGTGCTCTGACTTTTGGGAAAAGTAGCAAAGGACCTTCAGTGACAAATACTGTAGAATTTAGTTTTTAGGTTTCAGCTGAAGGACACTACCTTGAGTAGTGTGATAATTGTTCATGTTAGTCCTGGCTGTTGGTTCAGTACTGACTCCTGGAACAGACGGCCGCCTGCTAATAATCTACCATTGCTTTTGAATGCACTTAAGATTTCATTAGAAATGTTGCCTTCATGACAAACACCTGTGCTTCTTTGCTTATTAAATGAAGGCAGAGCAATATATTTCACAGGCTTTTTGTATATCTTCCTGCATGGCACAACTGACCGCATCCTTTTGTGTCTGCAAAAGTTTACGCTTTTAAAATGTTTATTTTTGCCATCTGTTTGAGCATTTAGAGGATGTGGTTGTGGTTATCTACTGAAAATAAGTATGTTTGTGCAACTTCTCGGCTCAAAAACAAGGTTAAGGAGCTGTTTGATTTTATGTGGTTCCAGTTAGAGAATATTTTTTGTACTGGGCACATCTATATGAGATGTTTATGGTGGAGTTGACTAATTAGCTCTGCAGCAAAGGCTCAGCATCTACATGTGGAGGACTATTAGGCTGGAGGAAACTAATAAATACAAATACTACCCTGCTGCAGAGTTTTTTCACATGCAGCAGTGCATGTGTAGACACTGATGCAGCTGGCTGGAGCACAAAGGTACTTCAGTGCAGGGACTGCCTGCTGGCTATTCCCACACTGGAGAACCCTTCTGCCCCAGCCAGCCCCTCCGCAGCACGCTGAACCAGATTGGGGCAGCCCTGGACTGGCAGGCTGCCCCATTGCTGGGCTGGCAGGCTGCCAGCTGGAGCTGCTCCAACCCGGCTCAATATGCTGCAAGTAAATGCACAGAAGTAAATGCGGCACCTGGAGTGATAAATTTTGGAGCGATAAGCAACAGAGTTTACTGCTTCACATTAATATGCACATGTAGATGCACCTGCTGTTTGATCCCATCATGCACCCATAACAAGCTGTATGATCCCAAGTAGCACAATAATAGGTAGCTTTGTCATTATGAGGTACCTCATTTACTATTAGGATGGAAATGTGCTTCTCCAGGTCCTTTTCACAGTGAAACTTGTTCTGATCAGAGTTCAGATCAAGGTTGATCTCTGATACTGAGGAAAAATGAGCAGACTCCAGTCTGGAGCCCTATCTGATGTTTGTCAATAGCAGTAGATAACAGCACTCAAAAAGTTTTTCAGGCCAGAGATGTCACAGTCCACACGTACTGTTTTATTTTCTTCTTTATATTCAACTTTGTTTCAGCTGTATTTGTACATGTCCATCTAGAAAAACAAGATAAGGGGAAAAACATGACATGATATCAGCAAGAATCCAGAGCACATCTGGTTGTTGCTCAGTAAAGTACATTTTTTGTAGAAAATGATAAATGAGAAACTTATAAGGCCAAATTAAACCTACAATAAGAATCTGGAGCAGTAACCTTCTGACAGGTTTTGCTAAGGCAAATATAAATGCTGCATGGGGGTGAAGGGAGGTGCATTTGGAGAGAGCAAGTGACTCACCTAGGTAATATCTGATGAGATTTTACTGGCTGAAAATGAATTGTTTTAAGATAAAGGACAATTATTGTTCTTGGCTAAAAGTTACTTTGGGTGAGTAGCAGTGCAAACTAGCATGACACAAACACTCTCTCTCTCTTTAGACCAGAATCTACCCATCCTATCATAGAAGTCAGCTGAGTTAATAAGTGATTGCTCTTGATTATGATTGCTACTTATGCCTTCAGTTACACAGGTTCCCTTAGGCTGCAGGCAGGGCTGTGTCACCATTGTGCTTCTTGGTGTATTGTACATACAGTATTTAAAGCCACATTTTCTGTTGGCATCCACAGACATAGTTCAACTATTTACACTAAGAGAGCACTTGGCCTTTAAAACTACAAACTACAAACAAGTGTAAATGTAGTATAAACTACATTTACACTAAGAGAGTATTTGGCCTTCAAAACTACCCTTTTCCATTGCTCATGAAGCATCACTATCAATTACTGAAGGTTTCTTGTAGGAGTTGCAGGAGAAGTGGGTCTGAGAAGGGACTAAAGGAGGAGGGTCTAGGAGCCCCAGGAATCAGGGCATAGGGGGAGTTGAAAACTGAAGTAGGGATTTTATATTTGTCTTGCACAGCATGGACCAGATACATGGTTGGGGATCCTAGTTGTTACTGTAATAACAACAAATAATACAAGTGCAATGGAGAGGAAGGGAGTGGCAAAACTGTCTTGATGGCACAGAAAAGACTTTTATGTCACCTATCCTTGGCCTGAACATAGAAAATATTACCCTTTGGGATTCCAAGGCCAGCAAACGGGAATTCAGAGCCTCCTAAAGAACATAAGCCTTCTCAAGAATCAGTCCTAGCAAGTGTCCCAGATGTGAAGTCTATTTCACTGGGCTTGCTTAGGTCTTGCACAGGATTTGAGCAATGTCAATGTGGGTAATGAATCTATGTGCTGATGATGCCACCTGCTGATATTGGATAGCCCAGATCCAGGAACTCCCTGTTTTACCCTATTGCTAAACAAGACCAATTATATGCTAGTGTATTTTTTATCATTAACCTATCTTCTGTTCCATGTTCCATTCTGTTCCAGTCCATGTGTCATCAGTAAGCTTTATCAGTGATGAGTTTCTGTTTTGCTGCAAGTCCTTGATAGACATATTAAATCAGTGGTTCCCAACTCTTTTTTTGCTGTGACCCTAAATTGGCCCTAACAGGACCTCCCAACCTGGCGCCACGGGGACTGCTGGGAGTGGAGTGCGACAGTGGCAGTGGCCCAGGGGCAGGCGGGGGAACTGCCATTGCCCCCTTTGTGCATGGCCCCACCCACCCATCTGCTACTCCTGGGCTGCACAGGAGTGTGAATGTGAATGTGACTATTTTACTAAATATTAAATTTTGTTTCATTTTGATAACTGATCCATATTTTTCACTGTTTTAGAGTACCAGTATTTTGCTTATATGGTTTTCAGACTTCATTCAATTGGCCAGGTTTACACCCTGTGCCATCTTTCAAGTATTGGCAAACACATTTCTGATGCTTCCTTAGAATTCACTTCTCTTAGGCCAGACCTGCATATCATTTGTCATTTGCTATCTCTTGAAAAAACTAATCAGAGCTTCTGTAGATGGTTCCAGGCTGAAAAGAAGAACTGAAGTTGTGTGCGTCTCATATATGGAAGGCTGTGGTTCAGGAAGCAGAGAGGGCTTTTTGTACAGGTTGTCAATAGCTTTCTGATGCTGTGCCTGTCCAAGTGGCACAATAATAAGTAGCAGCATCACTGGAGGCTATTCTTCTTATTGTCAGGATACAGAGGGACTTGTCAATTTTCTTTTCTGCATTAAACTTTTCCTTATCAGAGTCACTGTCAAGGTGGAGTTGTGATGAAAAGTACAGAATTCGCTCTGGAGGTGCACCAGGTCTCTGTCGATACCAATGGATATAAGCATTGCCAAAATTAGATACGGTTACATGGCATTCAATTCGTATGGTTTTACTTTCTACCTTGGTGATGGACACTTGAGTTTGTTTCAGTACTTGTGTGGAGCCATCTGTAGACAAAGAAGAATACAAAAAAAAAATAGATGTACAATTAATGTAGAAGCTCTCAGCCTGCAGCTGAGTAGTGCACCTATCTATTATGTGAAAACAAGGTGAAGACATTTACATAAATAAACCAAAGCCAGAATGAAAGCCTTCAGCAGTGACATTCTTCCTACTCCTTTGGCAAGCAGTTTTCAAAGGAAAATGACAGACAATCTTAAATAGGAGAGGTATGGTTGAGTAAAGGAAGTGACTCCTTCAGGGTAACAACCAATGAAGCCCTACTGGCTGCAGAGAGGGTAGTTTGACACAGTACAGTATGCCTACTGCTTGGTCTGACTACATTGATTGGTTGCATCTAAACGTGCTATTAATGTAACACAATAAACTGGCACAATTCACACTGGAGTTTATTACTTCTGGGCACCACATTTACATGTGCGTCTGGGACCACAGCAGGTTGAGCTGGGGTGGAGCAGCCCCAGCTGGTAGTGGGCTCCAGGGCTCAGCCTGCCTTCCCAGGGCTGCTCCAACCTGCCTCAACATGCTGTGGAGGGGCTGGTTGGGGCACAAGAGTGCTACAGTGTGTGGCTA
>NW_005842396.1:34496-36175 GCF_000455745.1 Alligator sinensis | reverse complement strand
CGCCCCCCCCCCCCCCCCCCCAGCCAATCCTGTCACTGTCTACATTGCAGCACACTAAATAATGCCACTGTAGGACAGTACTTGTGTTGGGTAGTACTATTCTACGGCGGGCCTAACAGGGACATATGAGTAGGTGGTGACATTTGACTGTGGACCTAATTAGTCAGTGTAGAGGTGCCCACTTTCAGTGAAGTCCAGTACTAGCAGTAGTCTGAAACATTGAATATAGCACTAAGTTTTATGCCAGCTCTGGAATGGGACTGACCCATGAAGGTAGTTTACAGAGTTAATTTGTAAGAAACTTCAGGTGTTATTACTATTGTCCTCTAGTGGCTAACTTAGTGCTGAGAGTTTTTCCATCTGAACAAACAAGAAAAAATATTTTAAAAATCAGTAGTTGCTAGGCATGTAATGGACTACATTTTTCAAGAGGCTTTTGTTATAGAGAGATGGTGTGTTCCCCTGGTAAAAGGTACATTAAAATGCCAATATGAGAGTGAACATTTTCCCATAAAGACATTCTTTGGTACTTGGCTGGGTAGGTGGTGTATTCCCTGCACATTAGCGAATCTTGAACCACCTACTTAACGGTATTGTAAGAACATGTGTGTGTGTACACACACACACATATTCACACTCACACTTTAGTAGACAGTACTTTTATAGCTTTTAACATTCTATTTTTTTGTATGAATAGTTTATAGGTTTACTATTTTATCGTAATCTAATTTGTCATGTGGTCACCATTTTTCTTCTTCAAACCAGAATCAAAATGCAATTTTTTCAGTGGGGCAATTATAACTTCATCAGTGTCGGAATACAAATCCATGACAGTTTGCTGGAAGTAGCAAAGAAATAACCTAAGTCAGAAGATGCATCCACAATATATATTATCACATCAATGTGGCCATATTCTTCCTAGCACTTATCCAGACTGATGAGTACTTTAACTTAAATTATTAGTCTTGTGGTGCATACTTGGTCGACTGTCTGTAGGCCACATGCTTAGTTAGAACTCTTCATAAATTGGAATAGGTATATCCGCAAGAAGGGAAGTGTAGACTTCTTTTATTTCATCAGCCTTATGTATTCATTTTCAAATAAATATGAAAAGGTCTTTTATTAGAGAGCTATGTTGTTTTCTGAGAAGTCATCTCCTAAAGTAAGGTCATGTTTACATAGCAAACTTACCATAAAAGAGGTGGCAAAATCAGACATCTGACTTTGCCTGTATAAGCCAACCTCCCAAATCAGAAGCAGTACAGCCATATCCACAGGGCATCACTACTCAGTGAGTGTGTCTACATGTGCATTTACTGTGCAGTAACTTACTGTGCAATAAGCAGTTTTTAGCCCCCCACCCCACCCCACCCCACCCCCCCAACTCCCTGCAGGGGAAGAGGGCAGCACAGAGCGGGCAGGACTGGGGCTGTGTCATCTGTCTGCAGCACCCAGCGCTGCTTTCCCTTCCCCACAGAGTCAACCACTCTTGTTGGCTCAGCCTGGGCAGGATTGGGGCTGCATCTGCTTCCAGCGCTGATTTCCCAGTCGATTTCCTAGCAACACCTACCTCCATCCCAGGTGTGCGCCAGGCTTCCCTGCCACTAGGACACGCTGCCCCAACCCTGCCTGGGCTAAGCCAACAAGAGCAGCTTACTCTGTGGGGTAGGGACAGCAGT
>NW_005842396.1:30559-34466 GCF_000455745.1 Alligator sinensis | reverse complement strand
GCCAGGTGCTGCAGACAGACAAGCCAGCCCCAGCCCTACCTGTTCTGCTCTACACGCTTCTCCTGCAAGGAGTCTGCCTTTCCCTGCTGCCAGAACCACGGCTCTGAAGCAGCACGCGCAGTGGTACCTGGTGACAGCGTGCTGTCCCACGGGCTCAGCTTCTGCCTGCTCAGCCCATATAGTGTTAAGGCCACTAATGCAATGTTAACTGTCTTACATCACCTTAAGGATGCAGGTGTAGACATGCCCAGTGTTACTGCGCAGTAAGGCGTCTACACGTGCCTTATCACACAATAACTAACTGCTTGATGCAGGTATCAGATTTACACCCAAGTCGGTGTACATCACCATAGTTACTGAGCAGTACAGGCATCCCATGTAGACAGTGCCCATACTGCACTGTCATTTTTAGGTTACTGTGTAGTAATTGCCACTGTCAGTTAACAGGGCTAATTGCCTTGCCCAAAGTGCTGTGTGAACACAGCAGCACTGTTACTGGATTAGGAGTCAGCCCAAATGGAGCTGTATGGTATGTTAAAAGAGCTCATAGGAAGTTTTATGAGCAGACATGGTCCTACAGTGAGGTCTTTCTTGATCTAGACTTAAGTAATGACTTACCCCATTTCTACTCTGTCAAAGTCAGTAAAGAAGTTCTTCCTTATGTCCAGCCTGAAACAGTCATGGAGGAGTTTGTGATTGTTCAACCTTGTCATCCCTTGGGGTGCTCTGGTGAACAAATGTTTCCCCAGATCCTGGTGAACACCCCTTATAAACTTATAGGTATCCACCAGATCAGCCCTGAGCCTGCGCTTTTCCAGGCTGAAGAGTCCCATAGCTCTCAGCCTCTCATCATAAGGTCTGTTTTCCTGACCTCTGATCATGTGCGTGGCTCTCCTCTGCACTCTCTCAAGCTTCTCCACATCCTTTTTGAATTACAGAGCCCAAAACTTGACGCAGTACTCCAGCTGCGGCCTCACCAAGGCCAAGTACAAGGGGAGAATGACATCCTGGGATTTGCTTGAGAAGCATCTCTGGATGCAAGCCAGCGTTTTGCTCACTTTACTAGCTGCAGCATCACATTGAAGGCTCATGTTCATCTTGTGGTCAATCATGACCCCCAAGTCCCTTTCATCCGTAGTGCTAACCAGCGTGGCCTTTCCACCGGTAGTGCAACCCGGGGGGGCCCTCCAAAGCCTATAAGCATGCTGCAGGTTTTTCCTCCCAAGGTGGAGAACCTTGCATTTTCAGTGTTAAACACCATCAGGTTCTTGTCCTCCCATTTCCTGAGCCTGAATCACCCTCCTGTCTTCAGGTGTGAATGCTTTACCCGAGTTTGGTGTCCTGTGTTGCCTGGAGGAGCTAGCAACTTAGCGGTCTCTGCTGGGGCTACAAGAGGTTCATTCCAGTTGCAAAGCTCCAGCGGGGTGGGGACTTTGGTGCAGTGGGTCTTGGGGTCCTTGACCACCTTGGTCCAACCCCTGGGCTGGACAACATGGGAGGTCCTTGAGTCCTCCCCAATCCTGGAAGACGACCGTGGTCTATCCTCTGCCTTCCAGGGGAGAAGGGCCTGACAGTAGGAGTTGATCTCCTGCTCACAGTCACCGATGGCAGGCACTCTCTGGACTGTGGCCTGGAGCTCCTCCAGCTGGCACGCCAGAGACCCCAAAAAGCAACAGACCTCACAAGGGGAGGTCGCCATGCTCCCGGACCCCAGAGCCTGAAAAAGTGTCAGGCAGCCCCTGCAGCCAAGAGCCAGAGGCTCCATCTGCATGGAGCTTGGAACCGTGGGCTCTGTCTGGGTGGAGGCCTCTGAGGTGCCAGAGGGGGAGACCACAGACAGTGTGTGCCCATCCATGGCATGCCACTAGTAGGCCTGCTACGGCTGGAACTGCCTACCCTAGGGGGCTCACAGGCAGGGCCTCAGGCCCTCCCACGAACCCTCTTATACAAACTCCCATGCTAACTTGTGCATTGGACCCAGGACTGTGCCTGTTGACGCATCCTGTTTGTGAGGCTCCAGTCGCACAGCTCCCTGGAGGGCTGGGCGAAGTAGGAGCTGGGGCTGGGGAGGGGGGGGAGGCGTGACCCTCCTCGGTCCACTCAGCCCGCTCCCAGCTCTCTAGGTCCCTCCCACCATGGGCCGAGGCTCATCAGGGGGCCCTGGGGTCCCTGGGCTCACAGGGGCGCAGCAAGCTTACACCCACGTGTCTCACAACGGAGCTCTAAGTTGATTTTCATATCTTGTTGCATACACAGGAAGGAGTTTGTGCAACTGGTTCCAGCCTTAGAAGCCTGGTCAAGTACACAGCTTTGAATTCAAATGTTTGAAGGGATGTGGTTCAGCACGCAGAGAAAGTTTCTGCATAGCTACTCAGTATTTTGCTAACACTGTGTTATCCCAGTAGGCACAATAATATGTAGCTGCATCATTCTTGTTTATTTGCTTAACTGTCAAAGTACAGGTAGAGTTAGTGAGTTCCTTCTCTACCTCAAACTTCTCCTTCTTAAATCCTTGGTCAATGACAGGTTCTCCTGATGACAAGTAGAGAATCCACTCTGGAGCATTTGCAGGTTTCTGTTGATACCAATGAATATAAGCACTGCTTAGGCTTATGCCAGAAACAAAGCACTGAATGCGTGCAGTTTTTTGTACTTCCTTGGTAATAAATGATTTAGATTGTTTCAGCACTTGGGCATCTCCACCTAGAAGAAAAAGAAGGGACAAATACCATGAAGACAAAATTGAATGAATTTGGAGAATCTCAAACAATGTATCTATTCGTAGAAGCTTACGTGAACAGGGACTTACAATAGCAAATTATTGAAGTGACAAGAAAAACCCACAGTGGAAACATGTTCACTATGTTATGGTGCCTCTGCTTCAGAAGACTAGACAAGACGGCATCCTACTGTAAGGTGGAGGGAGTAGTGCATTTGGGGAGAGGAAGTGACTGAATGATATAATGACCAATGGTAGCCTGTTTTGGCTGCACATGAGCTATTGCAAGGCAATATAGATTTACTCTTGCTCTATAGCAGCAGGGGCTGGATGGACATTGCTCCTGGGGCTGGGTGGACATTACTCAGTCCATCCATGGGCCAGATCCAGACAGTGCACCCAATCCAGGTCATGGGGCAGTGAGGCAGGGCCTATGTTTGTAAAGGAGGTGGGTGGTATTGCCACCTTTAGCCCAATAACCCAGTGGTTAGGGTACTTTCCCAGGGAGTGAGAGGCCCAAGATTTAGACATCCTTTTTGTAACCTCTAGCCTGGGACCGTTAAGTCTTTAGAGAGACAAAGCTAGAGCCCACCTATGATCAGGGTCCCTTATGCAAGCTTAGACACAGAATTAAGATACAGGCTCCTTAATAATTAAGGTCCCTTAATGATTGCCCCTTTACATAACAAATTAAGATACAATTACACTTCCCGGTGATGCTCCACTCTGTCTTAGCAAGTAGGGTACCACTACCACACAAGTTAAATAAAGAAGGAAGAGACAGGTCTGTAGCCCAACCATTTATTGTTTACACCCCAAAATACAAGAAGAAACATTTGTCTGAATGCCCACCTATTGGCAATAGCACAATATAGATTCTCATCTACACCAGCTGGGGAGACTCAGGAGGGAAGAGGAGGGTGGCTCACAGACTGGCAGCAGGTCATCTTGAATTTCCTGAGGTCTCCAAAATCCCCCTCCCACCATCCACTCTACTCTCAATATTTATACATTATGTATTTTAATGAATATTTTCTGACTTGTATTTATTTTCATGTCTTTGTTTCATTGGTACTTTGGGAACTGGACTGAATCAAATTATTTATTGACTTGGAAAATGCCAATTAGCTGGGATTTATGTTCTCATGGACATTACAGTTCTGAAAGGAAGGACTTCTTATCTCTTTC
>NW_005842396.1:0-30528 GCF_000455745.1 Alligator sinensis | reverse complement strand
TCCCTCACCATCTCTGCATGCTACTTGTCCTGTTTGGGGAAGCGGGGGGATGTTGCTTTGCTATCCAGGCCAATTGTAAAATCTACAAAGGTTCACTCTGAAACAGGCTTTGGGGGTTGTGCTTTAACTATACTTCTGCAATTTAGCATAAATCCCTTGAAAATGGCCAATGCTGACAAGAGGTGGTTTTGGTGGTGGGATTTTTTCCCTCTGTGTTCCTGGATTCACACCCCTAGAGCACCTTCAACTCCCCCTTTCATTTCTTTTCTACACATAACATACATTTTAACTTTATCATATTCAGTTAAAACGCATTATTATATTAGGAGGATTCTAGGTGGCTATGTGCAATCCTTATCAAAAGGCAAAATATCAGTTGTTACTTTTACCTACTACCAAGCACTTTCAAAAAGCAGTTATTTGCACATGGCTCAGCTTAATATTTAGTGGCCTGGATGAACAGGTTTGTATTCTACTTTTCCAGGCTATTGCTTACGGCTGATGTGCAGGCTTATTGATTATATACAAGCTTAAGGACATTCATAACTTGAGGTCCTAGGTCTGCAGTCAGCACCCATCAGTGTAGTCTGGCCAGTCACTGCCCATGTCAGGGGAACAGATCCCCAGATTCCCTTAGCCAGGGTCTACACAGCAGATGGCGGGAGGGAAAGCCCCTGTGGTGGGGCCTTTTTGACCCTAAGTAGCCCTCCCTGCTCTCTCTTCCCAGCTGCTGATTGCTTTGGTGGCTGCCACAGGAGGGAGGGAGAAGAGGTCCTCCCAGCTGGATGCCTGCCCATGCAGCCCAGCATGGGGGCTCCTGGGAGTCCCTGCCTTGGGGGACTTCTCTTTACCCCAGTCCAGGGTCCCCCAGTCTGAGGCTGAGGACCAATCCACGTGTGCCTTAATTAAAGGAATAGCCCTGTGCCTTCACACATCAGCACCTTGCCTCTGGCCCTCCTGCTGCTGTGGCTGTGACAGATACCAGGGCTTGGGCAGGATGAGAGCTTTGAGGCATGCTTCCCCAGGGGCAAAAGAGCAGCTCTGCCAGCAGATGGCTACCGCAGACACCAAGGAAAGAAGCATAGATCGTATCACTGCCTGAGGTGGAAAAGGACAACCTTCAACTCTGGTGGTTACCAACCAAAGCATAAAGTCTAGGTAGGCACTGTGCTAAACTTAGGCTTAGCAAAGAAAGTGGGTCACTGGCTTGAATGGCAGATTACAAAGGGAGAAACCATCCCCCTTCTTGGCCGCGTCCAGATGACTGCAGTCATGTGGTATGTGGCACTGTAGACCTGTCTGTGGTGCCACACAGAGCACATGCAGGCATGCCCCGCACTGCTACCTTGTGGTGGGGGGGCGGGGGGTTGAGAGAGAACCTGGCTAGAGAGAACCAGGCTCTGACTGCAGGCCAGGCTCCCAGGTTCAGGAGCGCCATGGCTGCAGCTCCTGGAGGCGCCCAGCACCCCAGGTGAGGCTGCTGGGGCCAGCAGAGTTTCTGGCCCCAGCCTCGCTTACCCCACTCAGGATAACTTGCCACACAAGAGAACGTGTGGCATGGGCACTCCCTAGGGACAAGTAGAAGTGGTACAAGGTGTGCCACTGCTACTTGTTTCTGGGGAAACAAATGGCTGTGCTTGTCTGGATGTGGCCATTGAGACTGAAGAAAACCATTTTAAAATGACTAAATTCTGTTGCACTGAAGGAGGTGGAGAAGGCTGACACAGGAGTTTGTGCCTGTAATGGTCATTGATAATTGATGTTGAACGGTTCCACACAGTCCTAAGCCTCTTCACTTTCCATCAAAGTCACTCATGCAATCAGGATCTCCTGGCTCCAACTTCCACCAGCAGCTACCTGAAAATCCCATTACCAATACAAAGGGTGAAAAAGGCTTTTTTGAATGTGCTTGTGTAAAAAAATCCAACAGCTATGTTACATAAAGGTGAGGTACTTGCAATCCAAAAGCTGCCAGAAATTTAAACAGTGTTTTGTCAGGATCCTGCTTTAAAGATAAAACATAAAGATAAAGAAAAAATGAAGCATCCTGTGTCGTTGCAAAGGATGTTTGTGGCTTTGCCAGTGGTAAAGCATGTGTTTGTGAACAGTTTGTGATGATAAAAAACATCACAAGACTAAAAACACTGCTTTAGTGGATCAAGCTTTATGTCAGTGATAGATGTATCATTGGCACTGCATTTCTTACCTTTACGTGTTGTTTGATGATATATAAGGGAGCACCTTCTAAAACAGAGAATAGCCATAAGGCATCTAAGATGCCAAGGTGTAGGACTAGCTCTCCAAGCTTTCTGCAGTCCCCAGGAGATGGGGTCTTCCTGAGGAACTTGTTGGGATGGTTTTGCTTTGAAATATAAGTTATTTTCATTTTTAAAAGATATTTTTGGTTAGTGTAATGATCAAGAGATTAGGAAAAAAGCCAGTCCCAGGGACAAAGTGCTAACCCTTTATTAGGTGTTTATTGCACGGTGTAGATATAAATAGAATATTCTGCTCATATCAAGCTTAATTGTGAAAAACTACTGAGCATACCTGGAAGTGTTGAAGTCCCTCAGCTCTCACCAATTTCAACAGGAGATAATGGTGCCTTCAGCAATCCTCAGCACATCACAGGCTAAGGAAGCTTTCATTAGAGGTTCTCAGTGCTTTGCAATCTTTAATTAATAGGGAAGAAAAAAAGCCCTAAGCATCTGGAGAAGTAAACAATATTTTAATAGTATTTGAATATAATTTTAAACTAGGAGGAGTTGCAGGCACTAAGGAAATCAAAAGACAAGGCATGAAATCATCTTCAAAGGGAAATGATGGAAGCTCCATTCTGGAGACCTAGGCTGGAAAAAAACACTAGAAAAATATAATGAACAAGTATATACAGGCAGTGAGATGAACTGGATGATCAAACAGGTCTTTATAATTGTTGATTCCATGAATTACATAGTAATGAACTAGTACTTCTTAAACTGTCCTATCTCCTCACTTCTCAAAATGACCTATGTCTAGGGACCTACACAAATCGGTATTTCAAGGGGCAGGTCTGCATGACAAACAGCCATCTCAACCAATCAGCAGCGAGAAGCAGGGGCTGTATGATGGACAGCCTTTTCAGTAGTGGTGGGGATATGGACACTGGGGCCCCTCGGCCAATCAGAGGTGTGGGACTGCCCCCACCATGATAAACCCGTGAAAATGGCCTGTGATCTGCCTGTAAAATTGGCCAGCCCCTGCCTTGAGTTATGTAGACCCCTACCTATGTCCATGCTTCTCTCTGAACAAAATGCCTTCCTTTATACGTGCACCAAGAACTTGATTGGAGATTGATTTAGATTCGGCATTCAAAAAGAGTTTGTAACCAAACCACACCTTTGTGGCTGTTCAAAAATAAGTTTTGCGTGATAGGCAAGTACTGTATACTTAACCGAGCATTACACATAGTTAAGTTATACAGGATTATCCAGTTTCATTGGCTTTTATGCATCAGGAAAAAATAATCAAATATCAGAGAACAGAGCTGAGGCAAATGCTACTTGCCCGCAGGACACGTTGAAAAACCCACCTGTTTGCTATGGTGTTCTTGCTGTGGCAAAGACAAACGTGCAAAAACTTGAGCATTCAGATATACAGGCACACAACAGCGATATCGAAATAAGCAGTTCAAGGTTCCTGAAATCCAGCATAATCTAAACGGTTCATTTCCCCTCTGCAGCAGCAGGTGTCATGTGGGGAGGAAGGGGGGACATCTGCCAGAAGATAGTGATCCCTGCAAGAAGGAATGCTTGTTCAGCCATTGCCAGCCGCTAAATGTGACGTGTTTGGGAGCAGCATCAGCATCCAGGTGCCTCCAGCTTCATGATGGTGTAAAAGTGGTATCCAGACACACGTCTTATATTGAACCCAGGTTTTATACTGACTGACACACAGAGGCTCTGTGTGATGATGCATGGTAGGGTCCTTAGCAACTTGGGAAGGAATTCCCAGGATTCCCTCTACATGAAGAGCTCAAAAGCTGTACACGTTTTACTGTTGTCAAACCTGAACCAACCCCTTGAACACGAGAGAAGAAAATCACTCGAAGAATAGTTATTTTGTGCCTATACGTATTCCAGCAACAGCAGAACTCCTGCATTCTGCATCAGTGATGGCTGCAGGTACATGCTGAAAATAACCAGTGAACATGGAAAGGTAGTCACTTGTTCCACGCTAGAAAATGTCCTACCTCTCTTCTTCTCTAACCATTTACTACACCAAAAACACTACAGTGAGTCAATTACCCTATTGCTTTCTCTTTCTCTCTTCCACAACCTCTTCTAGTCACCCATTAAGCAGTCAGTGCACATTTGGCTTCACAAGTCACAGTCTTGTGCTGCCTTTGTATCAGTAGAGCCAGCACTGATAGGCAGACCCCAAGGAAAGCAGCCTGGTCTGTCTCACTCGGGGAGGTGTGCCATTACTGGCAAACATCAGATGGTAGAGGTGGATGGACGTAAGTTTGCTGTCTTGGTGTGTGGCACTGACGCTTAGCTGCGTTATTGGCTGGAGGGTGGGTGTGGGATCAGGCTACCTGGCTGCAGCTGTAGGGTGGGAGAGTAGCAACGCACCTAGAGTTGCGGTGGGTTTTTGTGCCAGTCTAGAAGGGGTTCGTGGCTCTGTGTGTACTCCCAGGTGGCACAGTAATAGTGCCCGCTGTCTGTCTTTTCCACCTTCCGCACCAGCAAGGTACAGGTGCTTTGCCTGACAATGGCTGTAAATTTCTCCCTGGAGAAGCCTGTGTCTCGCTTTACATTAGACCCCTCAAGAGTGAGGTAGAGCAGTCTCTGCAGCGCTTGTCCAGGCAGCGCTCTGTACCAGTGGACATATGTGGAAGCCGACCCTCCAGTCACCTTACAACTGATACTGACTGTGCTATGTAGATCGACTGGCTGTGTGATGGAAATCTGCTCTTGCTTCACGCTAATGGCTCTCAGCACGTCTGGAAGGCAAGGATAGGAGACAACATCAAAGAGGGGATGATAGCTAAGAGTTCCTACCCCAGACAGCAGTAAGTGTCCATGCCACCTAGGCATACATGAATATGTGAAACTGGGCTCAGGTCTCCTGTGTCCTATGTAGCCATTTGTGCATGGGCAATATGACTACAAAAACTGTGAGTTCTCCATTTCTATTTTACACCCTCTTTGCACAGGTGTAAATAATTAGAAAATGTGTGATCCAGGGTCAGCCAGTGAAGTAGAAGGTACTGGAGAACCAGTTCCAGTAGCTGCATACAGTATTGCAAATAACAAGAATAATTTGCTACAATTTAAAAGGTATTACTATTTATGGAAAGCAGCATGGGGGATTCAGGACCCTGACTACATTATAGCAAGTTTGTTCCATTTCAGTGCCACCGGTTTTACCGGGATTGCACCCACATGAAATTGCTGTTTGGGATTGGAGTATCAGGTCCATAGGGCTGTACAGAGAGAACAATAGATAATAGACAATAATTGTGTGTCCAGGGAACTTACAAGGAAAGATGCACACCATGAAGGCTTCCAGAAACCCCACCATGTCTCTCTGTTCTGTTGCAGCTCTTCTGGAGGAAAAGGTCAAATGAAGCTGATGCTGTTCACTCCTGAGAGAGAGAAGAAAGAAAGAAAACAAAATGTAAGATCATGAACCAGTCCTGACCAACCAACTAGGAGATGAAGCTTTTGTTGTTTTTATTGTCTCAGCTTAGTTTCCTGTTGCAAAAATGTAATAAAAGGCATACGTGTGTTCATGCAGGGTCCACTCATATGATTACAAAGGACTCCCTTTGCATGCATTTGTGACACACTAACCAGAAATGGTTCTCAGCATGCTCCCCTCCCACTGATGCAGTGTTTCACACAGTGATAAGTCTCTCTCCTTCAGTTCACTGGTGAAGGCACTTGATGAGGGCTCATTGTAAAGTGCAGTACTCAATTCCACGTGCTGTCACAGCTTGCCTGTGGTACCTCAGGCATGTTACCTTGTCTCAGATTGATGCGTGAGCAGTGTGCACATGACGCTGATGCACTTATGTTAGAGAGCCAAAAGTCTAGTTCTTCCTAAAGAATTAGACCCAAATCTTTCTGTCCCCAGGGGTGGCTGGTGCCTCCTGAGTTTGGGGGGGTGGGCCAAAAGCCCCATATCCACTCCTATACTTCTGTGCCATGTACTGGTTTCATGGGGCTTGCACCAGCATGAAATTGCTGCATTTGGCTGGTGTATCAGCTCTGTAGTCCTGTATAGAAATTCAATAATAAGCAACATATAATAAAGACATTAGCTGTAACAACTAAACCTCCCCCACCCCACCCCGCAACATGCCACTGGCCCATGCAGCAAAAAAAATGCCCTGTCCCGAGCAGTGCCAAGTCGGGGGCCAATCTCAGGGGGGGCACGTGCCCCCCCCCCCCACCAGTCGCCTGTGTCTGTGCCTTCTATTCCCTACCTCTAAAACAAGGATAACAATGCTTCCTTCTCACACCCTTTGTCTGTGTCAATGATATAAATTGTAATCTCTATGGGAAAAAGACTACTTGTTAGGTGCTTCTAGCTACAAGGACCAAGCATAATTGGTACCCTACAATATCACAAATAACAAGAATAACTTGCTATAATTTATTACTATTTATGGTACAGTAGAACATATAGGCCACTGCTCCACTCATGGTCCCACAATCATAAATCTTATTTAGATGTGAAAAGAGGCCTGATTCCTTTCTTTATAATCTAAGAAGAGAGTTTACACAGGAAAGATGGAAGGAGAAAGAGATAATGAAATGTAGCCTACAAGGCATTTCTTAGAAGGAGCCTTTTCATCCTCTCTTTCTTCAGTGACCAGGATTCATCCTCTCAATTTGGGTGTCATCTTAATAACAGCAGTGTGCAGAACTGGTCTGGCACATGGTACATGTGGTGTACTAGACTGGAACAGACACATACACTGCCTGAGGTGTGTGTTGCCCATGAAGTATGGGGCCAGCTCAGGGGGGTTGCTGTATACAGTGCCTAAGCTGCACCAGCCCTGCACACTGGATTTGGGGCCAGATCAGATCTGGCCCACAGACCATCCCCATGTTCAGGATCTAGCATGCAGGCTTAGTCCAGTGTAGGTGCTACATGCAGTACATGCCCCAGACCGGTCCCACGTGCAATGTGCAGTGCTCAGGGCAGGGGCTGGTGCAGGCTGCATGTGGTCCACAGGGCTGGAGCCAGTGAGTGTGCTGCACACAGCATGCCAGGCCAGTCCAGGGTGTACACTGCTTGTGGCACCCACATCAAACCAGTCCTGCATGCTACATCCAGCATGTGGAGCTAGTCTGTGGGCCCAATAAAACTCACAGATTGGCCCTGCAATCTTATCCAGCCCACAGCCAGATGAGTTGACACCCCTGATCTAGATGACATGTGTCCATGTGACATGCAACACAGTGACCTTTGTTTTCTAGCTGATATACCACCAGTTGGCATGTGCTCTTGATTAGAAACGTTTCATTAGAGAACTTGGTTGGGCTCACAAGCCTGAAGAAGAAAGGGTAGCTATCCCTCCTTTTTTCACTCCCAACCTCCTCTTGTCACTCATGAAGTAGTTAATGCATATTTGGCTTGACAGGGCACTCACTTGTACTGCCTTTAAAGGTGGAGCCAGCACTGGTAGGCAAGCCCTGAGGAAAGCAGGCTGTTCCCACTCATCCAGTGAAGCGAGGGATGGCTGAGCCATGTCCAGCTAACATCTGCATTGCTTCAGTTGGCAGAGCTGGCTGGAGGTCAGGCTGCCCTGTTGACATGTGGCACTGAGGCTAGGCTTCTCTACAAGCTGGAGCATGGGGCTAGGGTGTGGGGCTCTACTTGCCTGGCTGCAGCAATGAGGTAGGAGTTGAGCCCCACACCCAGAACTGTGCTGGGTTTTTTGGGCAGGGCTGGAAGAGGGTTGTGACTCTGTGGGAGGTCCCAGATGGCACAGTAGTAATCCCCGCTGTCCGTCTTTTTCAGATTCCTCACTATAAAATTGCAAGCTTGTTGCTTCCCATATGCTGAGAATTTGTCCTTAGAACCTATGTCTTGCTCTAGATTATCCCCAGAGAGAGAGAGGTAGAGGATTCTCTGCAGTGCTTGTCTAGGCAGCACTCGGTACCAATGGATTAAAGTGGAGCTGGACCCACCGGTGACATGGCAAGTGATCCTGGCAGTGCTGCCCAGCTTGGACTGCTTAACGATGAAGCTGGGCTCCTGCTCCAGGCCAATGGCCCACAACAAATCTAGAAAACACAGAGAAGGGAGAGCATCAGAAAGGGTATGACAGCTGGGAGTCTTCCTTTTTCAGAGGGCAGTGATCTGTAGGTGTGTGTGCAACCTAGGTATGCATAGGGACAGGACATCGGGCTCAACTACCCACTGTCTTATGGCCATTGACATGTGGGAAATATAATGGGAAAAGTTGTAAAACCTGATCAGTCTGAGTGGCTGATTTCTGTTTTGCGTCCTCTCTTTCTAGGTGTAAATAATTAGCTAATATGTGTTCCAAGGTAACCGAGTAAGAGAGCAGTGGAGAAAAAGCCTTATTGTCTCTTTCATATCGGGAGAGCAGCTAGTGGGGTTATTTACCCATTTGCATTACTCCAATTTCATGCTTCTGCAATAGTACTGGTTTCATGGGGCTTGCACAAGCATGAAATTGCTGCATTTGGCTGGTGTATCAGCTCTATAGTCCTGTATAGAAAATCAATAATAAGCAACATATAATAAAGACATTAGCTGTAACAACTAAAAAACTTACAAGGAAAGAGGCATGTTAAGAAGGTTTTCAGAAGCCACACCATGTCTCTTTGTCCTGCTGCAGCTCTTCAGAAGGGAACATCAAATGAAGACAGTGCTGCTCACTCTTGAGAGTGGAGAACGAAAGATTGAGAGATTTTTCAGTAATCCTGACCAAGCAAATTAGGAGAGGAAGCTTCTGTTGCTGCTGCTTTCTCGTTCTACCTGAGTTTCCTGTTGCAAGAACAAAATAGAGAGGGACTCCTGCTCGTTTGTGAATTTGTCATTATAATTATAAATTACTACCTGCGCATGTGTCTGTTCTCCACTAATCAGAACAAGTCCTCAGTGCCTTCTTCCTCCCTCTGAATAGATGTTTCACTTAGTGATGTGTGTCCAGTTTCTTTTGTGGCTGCAGCACTGAAGTACTACTCTGAAGTTCTCACCTCAGTTCCCACAGCTGTTAGAGACCATCTGTGTGACCTGGGACAAGCTACATAGGGTTTTACTGACAAATGTGTATAATGCCTGCTACTACAACTGACTTCAGCAAGAGGGCACATATTTGGCTCGTTCTGAAAAGCTAGTCCAAATTTCTCTGCCTTAATTTCCTATCTCTAAAATAAAGATATTCCTCCCTTTCTTCCACTTTTTCTCTGTCAAACCTATCTAGAGTCACTCTAATCCTCCTTGGGTGCAGACAGCCTCTCACTAGGTATGTCTAAGTGTTTAACACAAAGAAGCCTCAGTCTTAGTTGAGGCCCAACTGTACCCAAGGACATTTCAGATAATGAAAATCAAATCACTTTATGTATTATTATTTACCGTAGACTACAACCTATAGACTTCAATTAAGATTGAGGTTCAGTATTCCTAAGTGTTGCTCACATGTGCAAATGGGCCTGGCCCTTTGCTTTACAACCTAAGAAAAAAGATTCTACAGGAGTGTCTGCGAGAAAGGTAGATATATGGATATATCTATACATATATCTATAGACATATAGATTATAAAGCATATAGGAAAGGGAGTATTGCCATTATATAGTTGTTTAGTGCATAGTACAAGGCACTGGCCAGTCAATGTGAGTGCCACCTTAGCAGAAATGACAACAGTTCATTAATAATAGTATTGCTACATCGGCATTTTAGAAATATTATTTTAAATAAATATTCCTTCTCCAAATAGAAAGCAAAAAACAGCAGCACTGGGGTATTCAAAAAGTACAGAAATAGAGAAGCAAATAAAGACATAAGCAAGTTGATTTTCCTTCAGTCTGGGAGATACAGAAAGCAGACTCCACTAGGATTTCTCCTTGGACACCACCATCAGAACCTACATTGTCTTCTGTGCCACCACGGTGATGGACACTGTCATCCTACTCTAACTAGGTAGATAGAAAGATGAGACCAGTGCCAGATCATTAAAATATATACAGTAGAGTACAGTTTTTGAATGATCAATGCAATATTGAAGGGAATTTTATACTACATTGCTCATCGGGGATTAGTACACCACAAAGATTTACATCCTGGAAATGCCAATGCCATGCCATGCTTCCTTGGAGTGAAGCCCTTGAAAGTCATCGAAAATCTTACAACTTTCACAGTACTGATCCCTGAGCTCTGCCCATATTGTGCATGCAAAGGAGCCAACCTATTCATTTTATGTTTTATTCACTTTCCTATAGCATGACAATCCCCGAATCTCCTGTGCCTTATTACTCACACTGTTATTACATGTTCAGTGGGGCAAAACTGGTTTTGCCTGTATTATTGTAATGCCATTTCCCTGGATGCAGTGTCAGCAGCCAGGGTCAGACTTGGGCCCTACATATATTAATCCATGAACTAAACAGGTTATTATACAGTGTACACTCCAATTTCTGTTGATTAACTGCCATTAGAAGGAAACAACACGAGATGGAGTGTGGTGGTAACACCAGCACATCTTGTATTCTTGTCCTGTGGTTTCTTTTCTTGAATCAATGCAATGCTCATGGAGGTGACAAAGGCAGGAGAGCTGGTGCAGCATGGAGACAGGTGATTTTAACACAGTATAAGTTAGACCCACTGTAGTTAGGATGTGCCAGTGGGGTAGCCCCGTGTATGCTAGGCTCTAGCCTACTGAAAATTGTGTCGCTGTGTGCTTAAGTTGCTTTCCGTAGTAAACAAACTAGTTTTCCTTTCCTTCCTGTTCTCTATTCATTTAACAAACTCTCTGCAGTCATATATCCTCTGAGCCTCCCATCCTGGTTAATTGACCTCCTGAAGTCATTAATTGACTTCCTGCTTCAACTGGCTTACTTGCTCAGCTACCACTGGTAGGCAGGTGCAGTGCCTTTCATTAGGCAGCTCCATTTGCCTTGAAGGGATTCAATCTCAGCTCAGGGACCTCCAGGAAGGGAAAATAATGCTATTGTACTGGATAGGATAGGTGTGGAAGAGCCGCTCTACTGTATAGCACAGGTTGGGGGCTGTGAATCAACCTATTCAGCTGCCTTCCACTCCTGTAGTGCTTTTTCTGCAAGGCCAGAGGAGGTCTGTGCCACCATGTTTATGCTCATACAGCAGTGTGACACTGGCCAATGCCTTTATTTTCAAGCTAGTGTCCCACCAGTTGGCATGTGCTTTTGGTTACAAAATAGGCTGTGAATTTCATGCAGGAGAAACCTGCCTCATGACTGGGGTCAAGCCTGAAGAAGGAAGGGTAGATGTCCCTTCTCTTACTCCCAAATTCTTCTTGTCACCCATTAAGAAGTCAATGCGCATTGGCTTCCAGGCTGCTTTCTCCAGGGCCTGCCTACCAGAGCTGACTTCACCCACCTGGGTCAGGTAGGTGATGACTGAGCCAACAATGGATAACATCTGCATTGCTTTTGTTGGCAGAACTGGATGGATGTAAGGCTCCTGTCTTGGTACGTGGCACTGAGGCTAGGCTGCTTTATAGGCTGGAATGAAGGGGTGGGGGTGGGACTCAGTGTGCCTGGCTGCAGCTGTAGGATGGGAGTGGAGCACCGCACCTAGAGTTGTGGTGGGTTTTTGTACAGGCCCACATGAGTTTTATGACTCTGTGTGAAATCCCACACCGCACAGTAATAATACCCACTGTCTTTCTTTTCCAACTTGTGTATCTCCAAGGTGCAGACTCTGGGATTTGCAGAGGCTGAGAGTTTATCCCAGGAGATGCCTGACTCTCGTTTCATATTGGACCCATCGAGAGTGAGGTGAAGCAGTCTCTGCGGTGCTTGTCCAGGCAGTACTCGGTACCAGTGGACATACGTGGAGCTTAACCCATCAGTTATTTTGCAAGTAAATGCAGCAGTGCTACTTGAATGGGACTGCTGAACGATTACACTCGGTGTCTGCTCCAGGTGGATGGCCCACAGCAAATCTAGAAGGCAAAAGAGAGGATGACAGCTAGCAATCTTCCTTCTCCAGATAACAGAGACATGCAGCTGTTCATGAAACCTAGGTATACACCAGGATGGGACACTAGACTCAATTCTCCACTGCCTTGAGCTCACTACTGCGATTGGTCTATTTAAGTCACACCAGGAATAAATAACTAGATAATGTATAATTCAACATCAACACAAAAGGTGGGGGCAGAGGAGAGACTGAGCTGGGCAACTGTCCAGGGTTGGTGGTTGCAGCACGTAGGGCAATGGCATAGGCTGGGTTGCCAGTGGTGCCAGTGGCTTTTCTTTTTATGCCCCCTATAACATCTGGGTCTGGCACCCTGCTTTCCACCTCCTTAGTTATGCAAGCACCATTATGCATTAGGAAAGTAGTATGCAGGTTTATTTATTCCTGGTTATACTAAGACAATACCATCCTATCATGTAGAATTGGTTTCAAGCGGCACACCTATAAGTTTGTAAAAAAAATTTCTCAGAAAAACATTAACTAATTATTGTATTCAAAGAACTTACAAGGAAATAGGCATGCTAAGATGGTTTCCAGGAACCCTACCATGTCTCCTTCTTCTGTTGCAATTCCTCAGGAAGGGAAGATTTGAGTCAAGCAAAAAATGCTTCTCCGTCTTAAGAGAAAGAAAAGAAAGAAAACAAAGGTCAAGATTGTTAACCAAGCCTGACTAATGATCCAAGAGATGAGGGTTCTGGTGTTGTTTTTCTCGTCTTGGCCTAGTTTCCTGTTTCACGAACGTGATAGAGGTGGCTAGAACTGGTCATGTAATTGCAAAATACTCCCTGTGCATATACATTAACCACCATAGGTTCTCAGTGCTCTCTCCTCCCACTGATGGAGTGCTTTCACACAGTACTACATACCATACAGACTTCTATGGCCAGAGCACTAGATGAGGGCTCCTCGTGAGTCTAAAGTCAATTTGCCATGTTGTTGTGCCACAAACTCCCTTGGCAAAGTTACCTAGGGTTTGACTGGAAGAAATGCAGAGCTATTGCTACTCGGTTTGATTTCAGCTGGAAGGCAATGCTGTGGTTTTCCTAAAAAATTGACCCTAAATCTTTCTTGCTTTTCTGTAAATGAGTAGGGTAATTCTTCCTTTCTCCCACCCTTTGTCTACATATCTACTTAGACTCCAATCCCTGTGGGGAAGGACATCCTCTTAATATATTTTTTACAGCACCCAGCATAGTGGGGGTCACTCTCAATGGGGACCTCTAGACCTTACTATGGCATGGATAATCATTAATACTGGGCTAATTAGTAGAAGCCATTGGCCCAGTTGATGTCACAACATGTCCTTCGATCATTTTAGGTGTCACCCTAACATAAATAACCACAATAAATTAAGAATACTATTACACTGGCATTTTATATTACATTGGCCATTGTAATCCTACACAGCAGACGCAGCTAAGCAGTTAGCTTAGAGTGATGAATCAATCCCACATAGTTAGTTATACAGAATAGAGTAATATCCACCCTGAAGGGTTACATCAGTGCCATACCATAGCTTTGACTCTGTTGAATAATTTTGCTATGACCAATGAAGAGTCAGTAGAGGTGATAATGGACAGAGAGCTATAATGTGAAGTGGACACGGGCAGTTTTTGCACAGTATAATTTAACCCTGATTTAGACCCAGGTTTGGCAGTGGGGTAGCAAAATTTCCTGTACCCACATATGCTAATGGGCAAGGACTTTCCATTGCTACAAAGTGTTAGCGGAAGTGTACTTTCAGTTGCTTGTTCCTAAACTAGAAATCCCCTTCCCCTCATCTTCCCATTTCATTTATCCCCAACTCTCTGAAGTCTATGGCCTTCCCAGCCTGCCTTCCTCATTTACTGATCTCAGCATGCTCAGTTCATGCATTGCAACAGTCTCTTTACCAGGCATTGCTTGCTCTGCCCACATAATTAGGCAGGTGCTAGAGAAGTGAGTGTAGAAAATTTGCATGCTTTGAGGAACAGTCGCAGCCTGGGTGGTCAGACTTGGGATAAGGAACAAGACTGCTGTATTGGCCAGAATGGATGTGGCTTAGGATATGTCTGCTGTACAATACGTGCTGACTTTGGGACTCAGCCTGCTCAGTTGCAGCAATGGTGTGAATGTTTCCCTTCACTCTCACAAGCTGTATTTTTATGTACAGGGTGCAGGTGACTAGGAACACTGTGTAACTCCCATGTAGCACAGTAATAGAGGCCATGGTCTTTTTTTTCTAGCTTGTGCACTATTAATTTGCAGGTGTCCTTGCTTTGAAAATAGGCTGTGAATTTGTCTTTTGGGATGCCATCATCTCGGGTGGGTTCAGGCTTGGAGTAGGAATAGTAGAGTATTCTCTGTGGCGCTTCCCCTGGCAAGGCTCGGTACCAGTGAATATAACTGGATTCCGACCCGCCGGTTACTTTACAGATTAATTCAGCTGTGCTGCTCTGGTGTGCAGTCTGTATAATGACAGGTGGCTCCTGATCCAGTTTAATGGCCCACAGCACACCTGGAAAGCAAGAAGAGGAAAAGGAGCAGTGAGGGGAGGTCAGCTAGAAATATTCCCTCTCGATGATCTACTCTACTGCGACTGCTTCTTGCCTTGCATATCATTTTGTACCGGGTAAAACTCTCCCATCAGGGTGAGGAATGGGAAAGCTCTGAAGTTAGAGTTTTACATCGTCTGTGTAGACATGTAAATAATTATAAAACTGCAGGGCCAAGAAGCATCAGTTACCATTCTCTGTTATTTATCTGTAAAGCTCCATCCCCACTTTTGAGTCCATACATTCTCCTCTGTTATCCCATTTTTTTAGTCCAGTCTTACTCCATTGGGTTTTGCCCTGGAACAAAAATCTTTTAACACAGAGGGTATCTAGCTTAACCATAATAATGATAAAAACCATCACAAATAATGGAAAAAATCAAGAAACATACAGGGAAAGAAGCAAGCTGAGAGAATTTCCAGCAGCCCCACCATGTTTCCTTCATCTGCTGCAGCTCCTTGAGATGGAAAGATCAAGTGAAGTCAGCACTGCTTTTACAAGACTGAAATACTCTGAGGCTGAAAGAAAAACGGTGAGAGTACGCACCCCCCTCCCCCTCCCTTTAAGTCATCAAGCAAAGAGATGAGGGGCCTTGGGTCTGGCTGTGGTCCTCATTTCACTGTCGAATTTGCAATTAAGGGAGGTTGAGAGGGGACACCTGTGCATGCACATGTGTGTTTGGGTGAGTTTCCGGTCATGTCATGCTGGTATGAGAAGATTAATTGTGAGCCATTTAACCCAAAGCAGGTTCCTCAGTGTATTTTCTTTGGCCCCTAAAAAGCGAACCACACAGTCATACCTCTTTGTGATCAGAAGTCTTCACATCAGAAAGAAATAGTTATGTATCAATGGAGCTGGAAGAATGGACATATTTCCTAATCATAAGTATTCTACACTCGATCCCGTCCAACGCACTGAGCATAAGGCTCTCCTTTTAAATGAGCCAGAAGCCCATCGATTCCTGGGTACAGCTCACATACCTCCTTTCTCTCTCTCTAAGACAAAGGGCTTGATCACTCATCTTCATTAAAGAGCCTTTTGTAATAGTACAATTATAAGTATGCATTCTCAAAGGTGTTTTGGGATCCAAATCCCACTGATTCCAAAGAGTTAGAGACTAGATCTTCATGGGCATTTAGCTTCCTGACTCCCATTGAAATCAAAATTGCCCTTGTGAGATTCTGTTCTGCTCAAGCTGTAGATTACTGTGGAGCTCCAGTCAGAAGCTGTATATACTTCTGCCTCCTTCTTCTGAACTGTCCAAGTGCCTTTTGCCCCTGAGACAGCTGCATTACAAAGATGAATAATGGGGCCTTGTATGCAGTTATTTTCTTAAACACCATCAAGCTGAAATACACTTCTGTATCTGAAAACACTATCCTGGCTCTTGATGATGGAGAAGGGAGAGAACTTGCTCATTTATGTTATTCCTACATTTTTCTAATTCTATCATTCCTCTTCCATCTTCTCCCTTTTTTATATATGAGGCCAAAAAACTAAGTCTGTGACAGACTATGCTGATGAAGTCCTGTTTTCTGAAAAAGACACTCAGTTGAAAAGGCAAGGATTTTTTTGGGGGGTGATTTCTTTTATTCGATCAACTATATAGTTGGAAGAGATGTTAGACAAGTTTTTGGGCACAAAGTGCACAAGAAGGGCACCTTGTGCCCCGCAGCTTGTCTAACAGCTTTCCCAACTATACAGTTTACCCAGTAAAAGATATCACCAAAAAAATTCTTGCTTCACATTTTTCCTAGACCATAAAAGCTACAACAACCCTCCCAGGCATTACAACTTCCACTGAAGCATCATTTTGAACTTAAAGAGATGTGGTGAGGCAGGTGAGAGCCAACATTTTCCTGCAGGATTTATTGCAACATTGTGCCACAGCTTGGAACCAAAAGTGACGCTGTCTAACCTCTGTTTGTGGCCGAAGAAAAAAATGCACAAAAATGGATAGACAGACCGACAGAGATGAGAAAATAAAAAGCACAAAATAGATTTCTGATTGCCTTTGCAATACCTGAGTAAGATGAAGCAGTTTGAGCATAAGTGTGAATCAAGCTGCAGATTTTATAGTCTTTCATTATTAACACTTTGAGGTATTTGTAACACAAGTAGTAGCTTTTAAATGACACGGTTTTTACCCTTTGATTCATGTACCGCTTTTATTCACTGCAGAGTTGCCAAATATGGTGTGTAGGGTTTATGTTACCTTTTTTAATATGCATGAATGATGGTTGGCTATAACATATAGAACTGCTGAGTAACATATTCCTCTGTCTTAATTTGCCTCTAGATGCAAGTATCCAATCACTATGTATGGGAGATCCAGTTTGCTTCTGTTATTGCATTTAATTTCTTAAGTGTATCTGTATATAACCTCTTTTTCATGAGGAAAAACTTTATTGCAACAAATTTCTGCTTAAAATTCTACAAATTGAAGAAGTCAAGTGACAGTTTTAGTTAGTTAGGCTATGTGTAGATGAAATGAGAAGCATGTGCACAACACTTTAAAGCAGGCTAAATGCTTTTGCACCGCTTTAATGGTGTCGGTGTTTGCATGCCTCGCCGGCATATTGTTTATTAATTCCAGCCGCTGTAGGAAATTTGGCAATGTAATGCACCTTAAATGACTTGGGGGTGCAGCAAACTAAAACTCCTTCGAGGTGCTACCTCGGAAGGGCCACAGCTGCTGCGGAGGAAAGCATGACCACCCCCCAGCCCAGGGACCGTTCTGCCTGCTGGCAGCTTGCCTTCCCCTCCCCACTGCCAGAAAGGCAGGTAAATCAGCGGGGTATGTGCATGACACAGGGTTTTAATCAGCCCTAAATTGAAGCAGTGTTTTTTAAAACCCACCACTTCAATTTAGGGCCCATGTTTCATCTACACACACCCTTAAACACAAATTTGAGCTTCTGGCTCCCCCTGCTGCTGATAGAGGAGTAAAGCTCATGAAAAGCCACATGAGCAGATAACTGACTAATAAAAACCAATGAAATCAGGAAGTGATTTCTCTAATTGTTGCTGATTTTTTTCTGTGTGACAGTGTTGTATAAGTCACTTTTTCTTTAGCAAATTGTTATTAAAAGACACAACTGTAGTGATTCTAGTTTACAATTCATGCGAGGAGGCACACAAAATGTATCAATTCCTGTACCATGCAACACATGCCGTATGGGTGCCCTGTGGCCAGCTGGGGCTGCAAGTCCTGCAACTGAGGGGACTCAGCTGTTGACTTTGCTGCTGCCTCGGGATACATGAAACCCTTGGAGCTGGGGGATCACGGTTGCCACAGTCCCCCAGCCTTGGAGCTGCATGGCATGCCGCTACAGCTGGGAGCCCCCTCAACTGAGAGTGGTCCCAGGCATGGGAGCGTGGTTCTTTTTGGTGCAGAGGGAGCCCAGGCAATGAGGTGAGATGGGATTTAAAGTGCAATCCCACAATCATGCCTCTTGCCATGCACATTAAATCCAATTGCTCCTTTCCTTGCATGTGTGGAGGGGCGCCTAGGCATAACTGGGTTGTCTGGTTAATCTATGGTAACTTCACATTTTTATTTCTACAGATTGCTGTTTCTTCCCATTCAGCACACTGAACTAGATTTTGCCTTCTGTTCCAGCACAGTGAGTGGAAGTTAACAATGGAATCTGAGGTTCTCCCTGCAGACACATCTGAAATGTCTGTATGTTGTAGGGCAACTATTAGGTTGTATTAGACAGTCACACAAAGAGCCAAAGCTACTTAATCAGGGTTAATCTAAATTAGGCTTAGTCCTTAGGCTTAGTTCTAGCATCCTGGGATGACGGATCACAGAAGCTCCAAATGCAAAAAAGTCATTTTCTTCCAGAAACTCCCTCTCTTGTAGCATTGTGCAAAGTATTGCCTTTTTTGAGCATGGAATTAGTGACCCTCTGTTGCAGGTTTAGTGAAGATCTGAGCTGTGAAGTCGAGGTCGGACCAGTGATGTATTTATTACTCAGGGTGCATGTGTACCTCCTTGAATGAGCAGCAGATGGTGGTCTTGACCATCTTTACTCCTTCCAGGCAAATTCAATCTACCTCTGGAGCAAGGAGCTGGTACCACAGTTCTCACAGCCCCCTAACTTGTCCATGACAGAATTATTCATTCCCACTAGGTTAATTTGGCTGTCACTAGTTCCTAAAAATCTGCTTTCTATGACCTCTTCTGGACTATGTACTTATCCATAGCTCTCTGCACAGCAAGCTCTTAGTATTTTCAAATGAATTGAAGCTCTATACCTGCATGGTTATATGTTAACACTATTACTGGTACTTTTAGAACTGCCTGGCTTCTACTATTTTTCACTATTGTTTCATGCGACTTGAAGCACCTACACATAAAACATGAGACCCTTCTCAAATTATTACAGTATTGGGGATTTGCATTCCTCTTGAATCGCATTCCTGTCAATTGCAGAAAAATCTTCCATATTTAACTTCTAAAAACCCTGCAATGGCTTCACATTGTAGACATCTTGTCAAGCTGGGAAATGATGGGATTATTTTAAATGCTGCTGACCAACAAGCATTAGAGATGCATTTGCCTGACTGACAACTAAGACCTAAGTACCCTAAGGAGAGTTTAACTGTGCATTTTGAACCCACACTTAGTATTCATCACATCCCTAAAATATCTGCACCTAGATAAACAGCAGTTGTGTTTCCAATGAAGTTTGAGTTTAAAACCCACTATAATTAAAAGCAAAGTGTGTCTGTACTGAATCACAGTGATGCACACTTACAATATCAAGTCCATCCCAATCACTTTGACTGCAATAAGTAACTGTCCTAGTTCTCCACCTGACTATGAGAATGTGCATCGAAGGTTATACAGTAAATGATGTTGGATACATGCTGACAAAGCATACAACTGCAGCTTTCCTTGTTAATTAAAGACCACCTTCCTATGACCTGTGAATGGATTTTCCAACTCCATTTGCCTAAGCAATCAAAATTGTTCCAATATTTTAAATACAAACCATTTGATTCATGAGTGATTGATCAAATTCATCCCTTAAAAGTACATTCTTGCTGAAAAGCATGGAATGAATAGCTGGGCTGTGTCTTGCTCAGAAGAGCAAGCAATCTTTTTTTCTCTCACAAACAATAAAGAAACAGTGGAGTGTCAGAAATTGCATTTGTCCTGGGAGAAAGCCTTTTGTCCCAGGATCATACAGGTATACACATCCACTGTTCTACTTCAAGTCCCCCTGAAGTATTCCAGATAAAATGTACTGACACATTTCCTAGGACATCCTGTTGTACATCTGTATGGTTATTGCATTTTATTTCAGGGACAAGCCAGCAAGCTGTGTGCTCTCAGTGGCCACCTACTGGGGAAGGCTCAGCAACGCAGCTTGAAAGGGTGACATGTAATTGGCTGTGCCACTACTGTTTTGAACTGGGTCAAATCCTGGGACAATCCATCCTGAGTTAGATGAGATGTCTGTGAGAGGGTGGGAAGGATAGGCTGGGAATTTCTAGAGGATCCACTAACCAATGACTTCTGTTTCACCAGCCTGATTTCATTAAGTAATGCAACCTGACACGACACTGCTTTATGCACTGACACCCTGCTCAAGAAAGGAACTGAAGAACATTCTGCTGCCATGGTGGGCTTGTTGCAGAGCAGTACAAACTTCCCTTAAGGTCCCTGTGGTGTGAGCTTCCCAGAAGCCACCATTCTGGCACCCTTCCCCCATTTATCTGCAGCCAGGGCTGGGGCTCTCCCCTTGCCTACCCATAGTTACATTGCTGCAGCTGTACAAAGAGAATAGTGCATTTGTTGGCTTACTATACATCATTCAGGAAAGTGGTGAAGTTTCTCTAGCAGAGACCATTTCTTTTGCATATGATGCATCTTCGGTTGGGGGTTGTGCTAACCGACCTCTGGTGGAATATATATTCTTTGGCACAGAAAAAAAAAGCTTTGTTAGTGCATGAGGACTATGACCCATATAGCCTTCCCTCCCCATTTCACAGCTGGGATAGGTGCACACATTTATAGGATTCTTGACAAAAAATATAGACAGATATATCTAATTTATTTTATATTATTGGAAGGGCGGTAGACCAGGTAGACAGACATAAATATAAATTTTATTTGTTAGCTCAGACTAGATGTTACTCTCCCTTCAGTTATTTCATCTTACATTCAAGGCCACACTGTGCCTAATCAGCCTGCAGTATCAGGAGATTGGCTTCCTAAATCTTTCAAGAGTTCATTTTATATAGAATTAGAAATTATAGCTGCTGTGGAAGGTTACTAGACTCAGCATGTGCTATTGCTCTGGCATAAATAAGTCATTAGAGAAATTGAGATACAATGGGTTATGTTTTACGGTGACACAAAGCATGAAATTCAGTAACTCATCCAGACCAAACCAGTACATTAATCAGAAACACACCAAGTAGAAAAGAAAGAGATTCTTAGCTAAAATAAATCCTGAAGGAGGAATTGCTACAGTACATACTGCTGTGTAAGAAAGCATCTCCTGCTGTGCTCTAGAAGGTGTGTGTATGTATAGGAGGACAAAAATCATTTATTTTAAATTTGATCTACTTGTTTAAGGAGCTGCAGACATACAAGTGCAACAGGGATCAAAATGACAGCACAATCAAATGAAGTAAGAAGAAATCTCTCACTGAAAATCAGAGGTTACTGTCTGCATATACACACGTGGCTTGCATTCACCACCTGTGTCTCTTAAAGGGGCACCCCAAGAAAGCTATTATTCTATTTAACCCATGTACACTAGTTTATTAGCATTAAATGTTACAGGGCTGAGAGATATTACAGTAGCCACAAGATGAGGAGCCCTTGGAAAGGTAATGAACAGAAATTTAGTAGCGCCTTCAGAAGGCAGAGGTAAGCACTACTTGTGCTAAATGGAAATAGTTATTCAATGGTGTTAAAATGTTGCTAAGTTGCTAAGTATATGTTATTAGGCAAAAACTGCAAGAAGTGACAAAAAAGACACGTGCATGCATGAGCGGTTATGAAACAGGACCAGAACTGGTTCTGTAACAGTATCAAAATTAGGCTGAAATTGAGGTATCTGAATGAATTATTAGGGGAATGGACTTGACCAGTACATCCTTGATGGCCCTCCCAGTGGGCAGTAGGATACTTGGTGAATTCATTGTAAGCTATAGCCATGATAGGCAGTAGGATACTTGGTGAATTCATTGTAAGATCTAGCCATGATCCCAGCCAATATACTTACATATTATGGGCTCTCAATAGAGATGCTGAACCATTCTCTGAGAATGCATCCTTAACAAACCCTTTGCTCCTGTCTAGGAAGCTGAAGGTCTTTAACACCTAGAATCATAGGATATAACCAGAGTATTTCAAGGATACAGCAAATTGAATTGTTAATTAGGCTAATTTGGAGGGGACTTGGGATGAGTGAGAGACAACAGCTGGAGTGCTTGGTGTGGGGAAAGGTGTGCTCAAGGTGTCGGCTTTATTTAGCTCTAAGCAGAGTTCCGTTTTTCTTGCAGGAAAGAGTTCCAAGATCTAGGTCCAGTTCCTGTCTCATGTGAAACACGTCTCCCTACATTCACCAACCTGATCGCTGATCATTTAATTGTGCTGGTAAGATGTGGCTTTCACAAGTCATGGTTGCTGAAAGAGAGGCATTGTCTTAGGTAAACACGGCAAATCCTGAGGAAGTCTCTGAAGAGCATGACAAGAGCTCAGACCTGCTTAAAACCCTGTCTCTATTCAAGTCTATAATAGTTTTGTCATCAACTTCAGTACAGCCATGATTTCCCCTTCTGTGTTCAATAAAGAGCCAATGCAAAATATCCTTTTCATTTCCCACTTGCTCTGCTTCAGTGTCCCATCAAGTCTCCACCTGCTTGCTGCTGCAGCTGTCCTCTAAGTGCTGAAACCACTCAACCACCTCCAGATTTGGACGGCTCTGGACCTTGAGCCCAGAGGAAGTCCTGGTCAGCTGATCGTTGGCTGGCAGACACTGTGCTGATGCTGTAATCCTGGTACAGTCCCAGCCACCCTATGACAGATTGGGAAGGCCCCAGAGGTGGAACCTTGCCAATTCTGCACAGGATCAGCTGACCAGAACCACTGCTGGGCTCTGGGACTCTGCCACACGTTCAGTTTAAGATGGGATGAAAATTAGCCACAACATGATTACATATGTTTTGTATAATAACTTTGTAGATGACATCCTGTTTTATTGCGCCATGAATCCCCTGAAGAGTTTACACTTTAAGACGTGATTAACTTGTTAATTGTATTTTAAGTGTAACATCTGCCTAGGGCCTATATCTTTTTTTCCTCTTGTGGTTTATCACTGTGACGCAACTGATCTTACAGCAGCTAGTGGCTTCAATTAGTTGTTATTAGATGACGACATTTTTTCTATCTGAGAACTGGAGTCCTTTCTTTGGTGCAGATTTATTTTAATGATGTTGTGATAAATTAAAGAATTGTAGGTCTCAAGTCCCAATAAAGTAGTGGACTGAGGCACTGAGAACATCAGAGTTGTGGTATATACCAGCAATGAATTACTGCATCTCCACTAACCACCTCAGACGTAAGGAAGCAGATCTTAGGACCTAATATGAGACCAAAAAGAGTGGAAGGTTATTTCCTAGATGAGAGTCTTAACACTGGACCAAAGCCTTCCAGCTTATCAAAGTAACAAGAAAAAACTGGAAGAGCTTCCTTGTGATCTCCTTAGAACCTGACTGCTT
Source organism: Alligator sinensis (assembly GCF_000455745.1). Taxonomy (NCBI): domain Eukaryota; kingdom Metazoa; phylum Chordata; order Crocodylia; family Alligatoridae; genus Alligator; species Alligator sinensis. The sequence goes on along the minus strand of NW_005842396.1, from coordinate 7,042 downwards.
GTGACAGCTGTCAACGAATATCACAGGTAACCTATTCATGTTCTACACAAGGCTGAGCCTGTCTGAGCAACGTGGCTGTATTCAGTCCACTTCTGAAACTATTAGATTTCAAAAATCAGAATAAGACCCAAGCCCCAAGAAGCCACAACCATCAGTGGCACCAACTGAAGTCTGTCAACAGAGCAGGTGGCTGCAAAATCTAGCACCCTAGGATTGACGCACATAGGACCAACTGTGAACGAAAAGGACTGAAACTCTAAGAAAATACAGAATACTTCTCAAGAAATACAAGGCCCAGTGTACCAACCAATACAAAGGGGGCTGCTTTATGAAAATGTTCTTTTAAAGACTAGGATTCAATGCAAAACAAATGATCAAAACATGCAAAGAAGGAAATAAGAGCCAGTGAATTATAGTCGGGTGACAACCAAATCCCAGGTAAACTCCTTCACTGCCCATGGTTCCTTGGCTGCTGATTAGAGTTCTGGAAGACACCTTCTTTGGAAGGGAAGGTATGAGAGACTGGGCAAGGGGATTCCTTCCATTAGTTCTTGTCATTCTTAAAAAAAGGAAAAAGGAGGCAGATTTGGGGATCTGTTATGTTGGAGCACAACAGATCATCATCATTGGGGTTATATTAACCTAAATTTAACCAAGCTTCAAAGACAATACTCATGAAACACTTTTTTTTTGGATCAAAGGTTTATTTTGGATGACACAACACTGAAAAACATAATAGTTACAGATGACTTTTTGATACAGGATACATAATATATCTTATTTTAAAAGGATCTGTGAAGGTATGCTGCATAAATACATATGGTGAAAATATATTGTATTTATTTCTTTTCAGATATTAGTTTTGTTTTCATTATGCAGCCAATTAAATAAAAAATTAGAGATCAGCATTTTAACCACTTCCTCCAGACTATCTCATCTCTAACTAGTGCAGCTGGAAAAAAGAGGAGACTGAGCCATGCCATCCCAATGGGTTAGCAGCTTTGAACATGATCTTTATAACTGTTGTTCATCATCTCAGAATGAAAATTGCACATTACAAACACAGATACTGTATAATGTTTTGGCAATGGAGCAGCTAGTTTTGTTTTGGAACAAAACTATTTACTGTAATGCCAGACAGAGTAAGAGCAATGCATGTCTCGATGATACTACAGAGTCAAAGAACTACAATGAAGGATAACGTGTAAATGCATATATATTTGTATGCATTTATATATACACATATATGCGTGCGTGCGTGTGTGTGTGTGTGTGTGTGTGTGTGTGTGTGTGTATGGGCCTTGTTACATGCTACACTGTGAGCTGCACAAATGTTGATCGGCTTAGTGCTAGCTTAAAGTCACACCTTCAGCGCACAGCTGACAGCCTAAAGATCGCAAGTTTGAGGCCACAGCAGAAGTGCTCATGGCGTGGCCCTGTCAGATTGCAACAAAATCTGCAAACTCTGATAAATACCTTGTCACACAAGGACAGAAAAATGATGGAAGTCACAACTTCAACTTGAGCGGCACATCTGTGGGGAGTGGCCACACCTTAACAGAACAGGAGCTGGGTTATGCGGATCAAGAGATCATCCTGTCCTGGAATGGTGTAACTTTGAGCCGCAGTGTGAGTGCTTTAAGCCACTTAAAGGTGTTAACGTGCAGATAATCCAGGGGTTAAGAGGTCTAGGAGCTTCCCCAAAATAAACGTGTGACAAGGCCCTATGTTTGAAAAGAATATTGAAAAACTTTGCAGCAGTTCATTTATTTTAAACACATGAAACTTATAATAGTTTGACCTCAGTACTACAGGATTACTAATAAAATTTTCTGCAGTGCAACTCAATACAATACACAGTGCAGAGAAGTTAAGGTTCTGGTATTGAGGAGGCTAATTTCAGATTTCATGGGAAAGGATCAAATACAGGATTCACCATAGCTCCGACAAAGCACAAACAAACCTGTTGCCACGTACATGTGAACAAATAAGGACATTTCTTTTTAATTTTTTTTCATGTACTGCTTCAGAAGTTGCTAGCTTAACTGTTTGCATTCATGCTCATTTGATATGTTTCACCAACATTTGTCTGGCACCAGTCTGTAAACCATTAACAGAATAACTACTAAAGTGGGCTCCTGTGTTTCACAGAGGTTAAAACCTACTGGCTGAGCTTCCTACAACACTCTTATGCCTGAGATGAGAACTACTCCAGGCGGCGGGTGAAGTTCTCTGGGAAGAGTCCCTTGTAGGTATTTGCATCTTTGCACTGAAGCCAGTCAGATTCTTTAATGCCTGTCAGCCAGCCAGCCTCCTGCAAAGAAAAAGAGTCTGAGTTTCTCAGTTTTCAAGTACTTCAAGAGATTTATAGCTGATTTTGCACAGGAAAAAACCCCATTTGTGTTGGTGTGAAATTTTACGGACACAACTTCAAGAACATTTTACGATGCTTAGAGGTTTAATACCCAATTACAGTGAAAATTGCATAAGCAATAAAAACAGCAATTATATGTAGGCCAGATGTTATTGCTGCATAATTGGAGGATGTGTTGAGGCCCTTTGAAAACTCACATCATTTATTTCAATGAATACTGATCTCATGTAGTATAGGGGAGGTGAGAGAAGGCGGATACTTTTAGCAACAGCAGGGAGGAAAACAGCTGTTTCATTATCCAAGTCTCACCTTTTACTATGCATCTTTCACTCTGATCCTGTGTTTTTGGTTACTGGTGACAAGGGTTTTATTATTAGTTTAAGTTTGTCAAGAAACCTCTGAATCCAGAAGCCTTGATGGGCTACAAAAAACATACAGGAGACCCTCGCCATTCGCAGGGGATACATTCTCGTATTCCCCACAAATGGCAAAATCTGTGAATAAGGCACCGTGTTCATGAACACCGTCTGCGACCATGAACGCAGTGCCCCTGGCAGCTGGAGGGCGGGGGGCCATGGCTGCGCTGGTGACAGCGGGAGCCCAGCGGTAGAAGCCCAGCAGTGGCAAGTGCGGATTCCCAAGAAGCTCCTTTAAGTGTATTTAAGATGTGGGTTTGGCATTTGCAAATATTTGAAACCACAAATGCTGAACCCGTGAATAGCGAGGATTTCCTGTAGATTTAAATGATGGATACCTCTACTCTGTCATATTTTTTAATTCTGTATTGTGACCGAAGCAGTACAATAAAACCCTGATCAATGGTTCATGGAGCCCCTTGGTAGTCTGCAGGGTAGAATCTTTTGAAACGCTGCTTGCTCTAAAATGTGATAGAAGAAACAATGAGGGGCAAGAGACCAGAGACACTGATCTCTTTGACCCTCTATATCTGTTCTTCTATGAGAAGAATAAATGTCAGATGTGGGAAAAAGGAGATAATGGGTCATATATTTCTAAGCACTTAAAATATGTACCCACAGCTCTCTGTTAGACTGTGGTACCCATGTCAGACTACAGATTGTCAAATGTCTGCTCTGCAGGTGCAAGCATTTTTTGCTGGTCATTTGAATGTATTCATGCTGATTGTTATCAGGATGTACAAGGAGTGCTCTTGATCATACTCCGCCACACAGCACAAAGTCATGATGTCAAACCATGATTATTCAGTTGCTCCTTGAAACTCTATTCAGTGATGAAGTGGCTCTCTATTAAGTATTAAGTACCACTGAAGCTGGTTAGGCTGACAGCATTTTTAGACTGGCACTGATATACACTGGGGACATTTAACTAGGAAAATATTTTTAAACCCTGTGGTACATCTGAGACAGAAGGGGCAGTGGTAAATGACAGCCTCCTGAGCAGAAGGCAGATCTGGCTAGAAATCTGTGATGACAATACTCAGTCTCAACCAATTATCAGTTCAGCACAAGTCTATTAGAAAAAGGGAAGCAACCAGGATCAAAACAAGCACAATATGTTTTGTGTGATATGATCTGGAAATATGAATTGATGCTACCAAATATAAAAGAAATATGGCTTTAGACAGGCCAATTTTGAAGGAGGAAAAAGAATAACTGAGATAAAAAGAGTCAGTATAATACTAGAAAGTACTCTAGTAGAGGACAAAAAGATTAAGTTTAATGGTGATGCTAAACATGAAGGGTAAATGTACACTGAATAATAAATATATTAACACAATGGTTTTAGAGATATACATACATATCTATCTATATATATCCTTTAATCATAGATATAATATGTGTGTATGTATACTTCTTATACCATATATGTCTGTCTATCTATCTACATATATTATCAATCACTAAATCTAATTTACTCCAATTATTGCTACTGAATTTTACTCTAGTGCTATGTACAAGACAAGAATATATCTTTTAGGTTAATCAAGATAGAACTAATATTATATTTAATACATAACATGCCAAGACAACAGAGTTAAAACTACAAGCCTGATTCTCTTATCCCTATAACTGAGTAGTATCTTATTCCGTAAGTAATGTCACTGAAATCAGTTGATCTCTGTCAATTAAACCATTGCTTACCAGAAAAAGGGGTAATGGAATGTACTTGCATAAGAATGTAGGGTCACACTGAATAAATAACTGAAACAGTATGCTAGAAATAAAAAAAAGCATGAACATTACTCTGCTCCCTATACAAAAGACTCTCGCACCCGCCCCCCTGGCTGGTAGCTCCTACGTCTGAGGTGGGGGCACCAAGGGTCCCCCCGCAGCAGATCGCTGAGCCGGGGAAGCACAGTACCCCTCCCCCATGGGATGCTCAATCCACTCCATCATCGCAGTGTTCATGAGCTGTGCCTGGTACCTCGAGGTATGTACAAAAAACATTTAAAGCTGCGTCTATGTCTGAATCACTGATTCTCTGAATCAACATTGAATCTTCAGATTCGTATTCGGCTGCATCAAATCAGGACAGTGATCTGAATTGATGAATCAAATCACTGTCCCCCGATTCGGGCCGAATCCAAATCTGAATCGAATGCAGCCTGTTTCACACACCCCTAATCACTAGCTCTTCTAAAGAATACTGTTACATAGCGTTACAGAGCACCTGACAGCCAACAGTGTTTTCAAAAAAGGTCCCAATATTTCAAACACTTGCCCTCAGAAGTGGTGCTCTATTTCTTGAGGTTTCCTGGAAAGTGATCAATTAATGTGGCAGGATCAGAGCAAGAAATGACAAATAGATGATTTCCAAAAACAGAGACACTCTCTACATCTTCCCTTACCAGTGGAGGAGAAACAATTTTATTTCATTGTTGCAAATGGCTTTAGTGAGTCCATGAATTAGAAAATCCCTTTGTGCACCTCCGTAAACACTCAGCCTACAGAATACAATCTTTTATCAACAAGATAAACCCTTTTTGGGCCTTGTCCTCTATGGCTTATGTAGACAAAACTCCAGTGGATGTTTCTGGGCATTAGCTGCAGAGCCAGTAGGGTTTAACTGTGCTTCCAGAATTTGTATTGTGGGACACATAGCTCTCCAGAGAGGAGACTTACAGGCTTATCACACTCACATCAACACTTCTGTACAACTTGGTTTTAGACTTGCACAATCTGTAAGTAGCCTCAGTGCTCTCTGTGGGCTAATTTGTATTGATCTGTTCAAATCCGTACATAAAAAGTCTTAACAGCAGATTGCTCTGTAATCAATTTTGCTGTAACATTAAAACAAGATGTTACAGTGACCTAAGGAGTTAATACATTTTCACACATACCACCCTTTCCCCCAAAATCAGTCCTCCAAAATTGGGGTGCACATCTTAAACAGGGAAGCTGAGTTTTCTTCACTGGAATAGAGGCAGGTAGAACAGAGAAAGCAGACATTGACTTGCAGCTACCACACCTTGATGGAAAACTGATTCAGATGTTTCCCAGGCAGGTGGCTGCCAATTTAGGTGTCTTGGGGTGACATCCATTCTGCAGCTCCATACCTCCCCTAACACAGGGCCATGCCTCGCACATCACATCCTTCACTCCCTCCCGCTGTGGTCCTCTCTCTGGCTCACCCTTAGGCCCTAGCCCAGCCTTCAGGCCAGTCAGAATACTGAGCCTCTTACTCTTGGCAGTCCTTGCACTGGGCCCCAGGCCCTTTGACCCCACTTTGGGTACTGGCCCCAGCACGGACCAGTTGAGGGTACCTCTGATATCTTCTAATAAAACCACTGAATCGTTGCAGAAACGTATCTTACCAAGCTTTTGGGTTTAAAAAACCTTTGTCAGGCTGGGGGAACATCAAGTTGATATATGTGTGCTCTTCCTGGATGGAATGAATAGTGAAGCCGCCAGAGGCTGGCATACAATGCAGGCAAGAAAGCCGGTCAGTGAAAATGTAAACTGAGGCATCAAGGGTGAGAGACAGGATAGGGAGGGAGGGGAAGGGGGATGTAGCAACTAAAAGTGGAGAAGTACCTGGGGAGTCAGATGTCAGGCAGGTTATAGTGCAGGGGTGGGCAAAATACGGCCCGCAGGCCAGATCTGGCTTGTGAGGCCATTCTATCCAGCCTGCAGGGCCCCTAAAAAAAATTGGAAAATTTATCTGTCCTTGGGTCCTGTCAAAAATGACAGAAACCAGGGGCAGTAGGACCCAGGGGAATCCTTGGTGGGCTCCTGCAACAACAGGGCCCGCCTGGCCCCACCACCCCAGCCAGAAGCCCCAGCAGGGGCTTCTGGCCTGGGACCATGTGGCTGCCCTGGCACTGGAAGCTCAGTTAAGGGGTGGGGGGAGGGCAAGGAAGAAGCTGGTGCGGAGCATGGGGAAAAGTGGCCCCTCCCCCGCTCCGTGGCTGGCGCTCCCTGCTACAGCCACTCGCAGTCCACATGGGGCTGTCCTGAGCAGGCACAAGCAGCCCCATGCAGGCTGCAAGTAGCTGCAGCGTGGGGTGCCAGCCATGGGGCAGGCAAGGGGCACTCAGCACCAACTTGTAACCTGGTCCCACGCTGGCTCTGGGCTTGCCTGTTGGGGCTGTTGGGGCAGCTGCGGCCCCCCCACTTGCCATGCTGGGCAGCATTTGCTGCTGCTGCCCACCCAGAACTCACACTGTGGTAGGCTGCAGGGGCGCTGGCA
>NW_005842395.1:1380263-1418579 GCF_000455745.1 Alligator sinensis | reverse complement strand
GGCCAGTGCCCCATGCTGTAGCCGCTTGCAGACCGTGTGGAGCTGCCTGTGCCTGTTCCAGACAGCCCTGCGTGGGCTGCAAGTGCCTGCAGCAGGAAGCGCCAGCCATGGGGCAGGCAAAGAACCACTTTTCCCTGCGCTCAACACCAGCTTCTTCCCTGCCAGCAAGCACAGGGTCAGGGCTGTGCGCTGCCTCTCCTTGTAGGCTGTGCGCTGCCCCCCGCCTGTACACTTGCTTGTACCACCATCCTTTAAGATTTTTTTCTCACTAACAAAAGCTCAGGAGAATCTTCTTTACTAATAAAAACCAGAGAGGTAAAACTACTTCACTGACAAATTAATGGAAATATAGTCTGCCCTGACCTGCTAGTTCCTGAAATGGTGTTGGATCTGGTTTTTTGTAAGTTATCCTCACAGTTAAAATTTCAGTCTCAGCTTATCTCCTCTCTTGTTAATCAGTAATGACTATTTTTGTAGCATAAGGGGATACATGCCAGTTAGTACTTGGGGCCTAACTGATGCATCCCCTAACTAACAAAGCTTAAGGAGGATACTCCTAAAAACTCTGCAGTTGGCTTTCTTTTATCACAGATGGTTACCAAACAGCATGGAATCTGAAGAGATGACAGGAACTACATCTGATCTGAGCCAGTAGGCCAAGAAAAGACATGCACTCCCACAGTACCTAGGCAAGAACTCAAGAAGCTACTCCAATACAAAGGAGTCACAGAGTTTCTGTACGATTCCGCCGATATCAGAAGCCTCCCCAGCAGGGCCAAAAGCTGATTCTTTAATACCCTCCTCAGGTTTGGGACTTCAAGTGTCCTGGCTATTCAGAAATTAGCATGGTACCCAGAGTATAAGTCTGGGTGGCATGTGAGTCTGTCTCAACCTGTGCCATATGTCAAAATGCCCCTACTGCAGTCCCAAGACAGAGGCAGCACATTAACTCCCACCTTGGTCGTTGTGATGAGCTCAGCCACAGCACAAAAAGTGTCATTGCTCTTCTGATTGTGTTGAAAATCAAGTAAGGATAGAGCCCCAAGACACAAGAGCATCAGGAGTTTAATTCTACTTGCCTGAAGCTGTTGGTGTTGCTTTGGATACACTATACGCGGGTACAGAACATATATAACGTTTCAGGATTCTTCATAGTTTCATAGTTGGTAGGGTCGGAAGGGACCTGAGCAGATCATCTAGTCCGCCTCCCTGCCATGAGCAGGAAAGAATGCTGGGGTCAAACAACCCCGGCAAGGTGTCTATCTAGCCTCCTTTTGAAGACCCCCAGAGTAGGATCGAGCACCATTACCCTTGGAAGTTGTTCCCAGACCCTAGCCACCCTGACAGTGAAGTAGTGCCTCCTGATATCTAGCCTAAATCTACCCTCAGTCAACTTATGGCCATTATTCCTTGTTACCCCGAGTAGTGCTCGGGGGAACAGGGACTTTCCCATTGCCTGCTGGTCTCCCTTGGCCAGTTTACAGATGGCCACCAGATCCCCTCTCAGCCTTCTCTTGTGGAGGCTGAACAGGTTCAGGTCCTGTAGCCTCTCCTCGTAGGGCCTGCCCTGCTGACCCCTCATCATGCGAGTGGCCCTCCTCTGGACCCTCTCAATGCTGTTCACATCCCTCCTGAAGTGTGGCGCCCAGAACTGGATGCAGTACTCCAACTGCAGCCTGACCAGTGTCGCATAGAGGGGGAGGATCACCTCCTTGGACCTGCTTGTGATGCATCTGTGGATGCATGACAAGGTGCGGTTAGCCTTCCTCACTGCATCCCCACATTGGCAGCCCATGTTCATCTTGGAGTCTATAATGCCTCCAGGATCCTTTTCTGCCTCTATGCTAACGAGAAGGGAGTTCCCCTCTTCCCTTCCTTAACTTCAAAACTATAATAGAAATGTGGAAAGCATAGCAGTCACTCACCTTAACATACTTCCCTTAGGTAAAGAGTTTTCAACTAACAGAAGCAGAAAAAGTCTAGAGAACTCGATCAGAAGGTGATCCCTTGTCTGGGGTTTACTCTGCCTGCCAACTCTGTATTTGCTCCTGTACTCCACAGCAAGTGGAAGCGTCCATTGTTAGATGAATTGGTAGACATACTTCAGAGAAATATACTCAGTGCTTTTATTCTTTTAAAATGCCTAGATTCCATTTTATTACATTATATGGGGCTGTCTAAATGGTGGCCTGTGGGCCACATGCAGCCCATAAGGGGTTAATTTGTAACCCACAAGGTCCCAACTACTTGTCACTCCCCACATCACTGACTGGAGCAGCAGGCAGGGACCCTGGACTCCCCCTTCCTCCTCCAGCTTCCACTTCCTGCCCCAGGGAGTGAGTTAGTGTGGCGTGGGGCCCATAAAGTACAGGGAAACTGAGGCTGAGGCTCACTTAACTGATAATGGATTTAAGTTCAAAACATTGCTGGTAATATTTAAGGCTCTTCAAACTTCTCCGCTGTTGTATTTGTAAACATCTATTCTATATTCCCCTCCCTTTTCACAGCTTATGGTCAGTTTTTCTACATTTTTTCCTCCAATCCTAACCAGTAACAGTAGCTGAGTAGCAAGATTTTTGCCCATCAGGTTCCAGTTTGATAAAATTACCTTCACTATGAAGTACCTGATCAGCTGTTAAATCCAAGCATTATTTTTTCTCCTTTTTTGAACAGCTTACAATGCACCTCTTATAATAAATACTAGCTACTGGTATAATTCATCATTTACTGTGAAAGATGCTGTATAAACAAACCTTTTTCTTATTCATATCATACTGTACTTAACCATTCTTCTAATGCACGTCTGCACTGTTAACACAAAAGCACAATCTTAACATTTTGAGAAGGATACAAAACGAATGTTTATACTCTCTTTAGGAATGACCCTAACATTTTTTTAAAGATAAAGGAAAGGTTATTAATTTAGGATCAATGAAGCATATTATAAAATTCTAACTAAAATATTTTACATGGTAAGGCAGTCAGCCATTTTGACATACCTAATAGTAAAATCCTTTTTTGAAAAATGGTAGTTTTTCACAAAAATCTAAAAAATGATGAATCAAAGTGTTGTTTCTATTTTAGTTTTTAAAAACCTTTAATTTAATAACAACTTGGTTGATGTATTAAGCTGCATCAATAGGACTATTTTAATTTGTTTTACTGATACATTGCTAGTCTGCTCTGAAGTCATATAAAGAAAATATTTCAATAAATTTATACTACGTATATATAGAACATAAAACAGAGTAAAAAGGGAAGCATATTGTGCTCATTAGGGAAGCCAAACAGAGGTAAATGATATAAATATTGACAATATTGTATCTAGACAAAAATATAACTGTGATATCAGACTATAAAAGTTATTTTTTTCTTTTCAGCTGCCTATCAAAGATCACTTATGTTTTCATGCAGGAAAGTAAATAATAGAAACTCAAAACAATCTTGCAGAAATCTACTTCTTTATGATACCATCATAATTAGGTATCGTTCAAATCAGAATGGGATAATAAAAATCAAATTACTATAGCAACACATTTACAGTTACGTTGATCTTATTTTTATTCTGGCTTCCCTGAAAACATGCATTTTGTTCATTCACTGTTCAAGTGCCATACAAGCAACTGATGCTACAGAATCGTGAGTTTACAATGATAAGTAATAATGTCTATTTGCCAGTTCATTTGAACAAATACTTAAAACATGCCAGTTTTTATTGTTTTGTGAAGTGGAGTCTTCAACACATCTAAACAGAATCCATCTAAACACTTGGTTAACAACATCAAGAATGACTTGCACTTGAATTCTTAGGAGTCAAGGCTGAGGGTTTATAGAATAAACCAGCCAGCCAATCACAAAACGCAAAGAAAAAATCCTGCAATTCAACAAGCGTCTAGCAGAGCAGTTACAACATGTGGCTTCTTAAGAGGTCAATAATTAAACAAACAATTTAGGATTGAGTTTATCAAACAAAACTGGCTTATTAAAAACGTTTGACTTCATGGAAACATTTCTGGAATGAGAATGGTGTTGTAAAACTATGTATATGAATTCTTTGCAGAAAAACTGTCCTATGTACTACAACACTATTTTGATGAAAGCACCATGCTATTAAGACACTTATGTCCATTCTGAGATGCTAACCTGCAATACTGGATTTACACACATTCACTTTAATAGAGAGGTTTTTTTAACTCAGTTTTGTTTTTCTTCAATATTTCTACATGGTAAGCATCAACAGAGATTTTTAATTTGATAGAAAATGAACTGAAGGTCCAGAAATGCCTTTGCAATATTTTTTAACTCTTGTTGTGATAGAGGGTGACATTTTAAATTCAATTCAGAATAAAAACAAGACCATGCACCACTGACCTGCTCAGTTTTTTGGTTCAGCTTTGCTGCACATTCCAAGTGATTTTCAATGAGCAAGCATTATGTAAATAGGCAAACTAAAATAAAAGGCAGCTCTCATGTATTAATCCCAGGCCTGGGGTGCTTTTAGAGTAGGCTGGAGACAATCCCAGACACCTGGCTTTTAAAAGACCACCAAGGGAATATGTAAAGAGGGTCAGTAAAAGCAGCCTGAAATTAAACTTGACTAAATTCAGGACTTTACCTTGAAAAGGTTGAGCTCAGCAGCTTTTAAAAAGTTTGTTTTAGTTATCATCTGATACTGAAATATACGCTCACCTCAAACACACAAATTATTTTTCAAACTTTGAGTATTGCACTCTTAAAATACTCATCTGAAAATAAAAGATTTAGCCACAGCTCTGCAACGTGCGTTTCCTTTGGCATCTCAAATATTCCTGGTCGCTAACCTCCAGTATTTAACTCTCAATGAAAGAAGAAATCATAAAGTGCCTCTGTCCTGAGAATGTTGGATATACAGATGTCAAGCTGTGTTAGGAACAGATAAACTCTACATAAAGATTGTAATCACTTGTACAAGAAACTAGACTATAATCATTAACAACTCAAAGTTCAAACTGGAGATGAAGCCAGGGCACGCAAATAAGCACAAGACCACACCCACCACCTTGGCTTGAAATTTTTGTCCTTTCCTCAAAACTTAAGAGTGGATTCTCCTTACAAAACTTCCTCCCACTCATATGGGCATGCACATTCAACTTCTCTCTTCTGCCAGGGAAAGGAAAACCAAACACAGGAACACAAACAATTAACATGGACTAGTGAGGAAGTTTCATTTTTCTTCTTGATTTGCTCTCAGCGCCTATGTCTGAGTCAGTCTGTCTGTCTAGATTTACTGGGGGGGTTTGTTTTAGCATTTTCATTGTGCCTATATACCTTTGCTCTTTGTTGTTCATTCTTTTGTCTCATTTTTCTTGTGCTTATTTTCTAATCTCTTCATTCCCATCTCCCAACCTGCTTTCCCCCTCACCAGGCAGCAAGGAGCTTCGCCAGGGCTGGGAAGCTTCTAGGTGCACTGTACTGTTAACATTTCTCTGCATCCTCCTGGCTCCAGTTCGATAGAGTTGGTGGTTTTCATGGCATATCAATGGTAGGGGGCTTTGCCTATACCCGCACTGGAACCAGAAGCTGGGAACTGTCCCTATACTACCTCTGCTTCCCTCACCACCCCCAGCTCCTGGGCTGCAACATGGGCGCACCTTCCAGCTGGGGGAGACATCTTCCAGAGCAAAGGCCAGGCATCAGGAAACTGCATCCATGCTGCCACAGCATCCCACCTCACTGAGCTACGGTGTGGGCACAGCTTCTATCCCGTGGCAAGCTGTGACATCTGAACAGCAACCAGCTCTGCCTGCACCACAGATGGGGACAGCAGCAGGAAGTTTGCAGATACTTGGTCCAAGTACAGCTCCCCACAGTCCTCACCCAACTCCTTGGGTGAAAGCTGCAACTGCACCACAACCAGGGAACAGTAGTGTAAGGAGTGACCTAGAAACTACTATGCAAATCCCAAGCAAAAGTGAATGTTATGTGACAAATGCCCATTTGCAATGATAAGGAGGAGACAGTCTTAGATAAAGGAGGCTTGAAAACAAAAGCAGAATCAGAGTACTGGGTCAAAGAGCTCATTAAAATACTAAAAATCACGCCCCTAGTGGGGAAAAAGTATGCTAATGAAACATACATGTATGTAAATGAGACACATAGCTAAAACACAGGTATTTACATGCTCAGTAAAGAACTCCTTGCGTCACTCCTTTATAACCAATCAGCAAACAAGGATGCTTATGAAGGTCCAAAAACTCCTGTATAAAAGATGCTTAGAATTAGAAATCTGTGTGCTTGTTATGTGAAATTATTCCGCTTGCACCTTTTATTGCTAGCAATAAACCTTCTTTATACTTTCACCCCTGGTATCTTTATTGGCTTTTGCATACCGGGCATGATCCCAGACTTGAGCTGGGGCTCAACAGTAGGACTGGAAGAAGCAGCAACAGCAGAGAGAACAGTACTCCCAGCTGTCTGGCACCTTCCCCCCACCCCACACTGCTGACGTGCCACTGAAGCTACCAAACCCAGAGCCAGATTGTTCCAATCGACAGGTTATAAAAGGTGCCAGGCTCTGCCTTAAAATAATCTCTGTTACTATCTTGAGAAAATAATCTATATTTTCTTGAATTGACAGTTTTGATCCTTTAGAACTGTTTATTTCCAGATAAATATGCCTGACAAAGGGTGACTGCACCCGAAAGCTTGCTAAAAACTTTTTTCCAACTATTCAGTTGGTCTAATAAAAGATATCACATCTAACCAAAGAACCTTGCCTGCCTATTTCCAGATATAGCATTCATTTAACTGAAAAAGACTCCAAAATAAAAATCCAAGAAACTATTTTAGTATGGTGTTTCACACTGGTATCTGTAACACTGACCTGAATCAAAGCCTCAATTCAACTGAAAAAAACAAAGCAAGCAAAGACAAAGACACACACACACACACACACACACACACACACACCATGAGCATGTGCAAGTGCATGCACATACTTAACCAGAGTGACAAAAGCCAGTATGTGGACTGGCTTTTGCTGCGTAGTAGCTGGATATCTTGGATCACTGAATCTCTGCTTTAACTTTTTCTGTACATTGAATTGCAACAAGGATGAATTTGGTCCCTTTAATTTTATCATTAAAAACTGGATGTACATGAATAAATTAATTTAAAAATCAATAGAACTCAAAAGAAAGGCCATTTAAATTTCTAGTATACATCTTTGAAAAAATAATCCAATTATTACAAATGAAAATAAATATACTACCCAATCTATATTTCCCCTCTGTTTTGATAATATATTCAAAATATAGTTTAGATGCTTGTAATGTTCACTTTTCATTTATTAAAAATACATTATTTAATGTTATATTGTAGCAGAAGAAAGTCCAGAGGATCCATAATGGTTTTACTATATCATTCTCTGACTTTTGATTAAGGCTTTGCATATAACATAATTAAACATGGCTCTGTAAATGACCACATAAATAACTTTTAAATTCTAGATGTGCTATGTAGAAACTTAACATTTAATATTAAAAATAATTGCATCTCTCTGGACTTTAAGGTTGTGAAGATGTCCTAAAATATGCCATGTTAAATGAATCAAATGCCTCTGCAAACAGCTTGTAACAATGAAGTGTGAACTGCCCAATTCATCCAAATGTGGTATCAAAGCATAAATTCTAGGAACTTGAACATCGCTAACTTTAGCCAATGGATCATTTCATAAGAAATACGAAGTGTTCTTCTTGGATGTAACAGAGCAGCTAATTACTGGGGTGGAGAATACTGAATGAAAACCCCAAGTTTCAAGTTATTTCTACCCCAGTTCAAAAATGGGAGAAGTAGATGAGTGCCCTCCTCAGTGTTCAAAGCTTTGCTGCAGTTTAAATATTAAAAAAAAGGGCTCCTGCACCTTCTTACATGTCTAATCTTCAAATGTCTTTTCCCTAGTTGAGAAAACATTTCCTCCCTGCAACCAGATATGACAACTTCTACAGGACAGTTGCCACTTAAAACCAGTAAAACCAGTAAAACACTTAAAACCAGTAAGCTCTGCGTGGCTAAAAACATGGCTGTCTTCATAGTTTGTTTCCTAAAATCCTCACTGCAGCAGTTATAGTAAGACTGGATTTTCCTTTTTCTTTTTTTTTACTTTTGCTGGATGGAAATGAATTCTCAACAATGAGTAAAAACATTTAACCGAGGTCGACCTCAAAGTCTTGCTTTCAAAGGTAGTTGCTTGGCTTAAAATATGTTTTTAAAATTCAACTGGGCACCTAAAGAGGACAGACTCCTACTTCCTAACATGTACTTTTGAAAACTTTACTTCCCTTCTCTGGCACTTATTCCACTTGTGACCAAAACAAAGAAGAAAGGATAAAATATGTTTACAGGTTTCTAATTTGTAAGGGATTTATCAGTGGCAGATGGGTGATTGTCTTGTTTTCCAAATCTATGTAGAACCATCACTTCATGTTTGGGTGTTTTGTCTTCTGCACTGAAACATTACTAGCTGGTATTCTCTAAATATTAAATCTTACAAATTTTAAGAACTGTGAACTCATGGCTCACTGTTTAAAACAAAAAGAGAAAAAAATATTTTAAAACGCTTATTATTTGGCTTTAGAATGAAATGCAACGTGCATGTAAATCTAGCAATTTTAGAACAATGCCCAGCGAGTGTCCTAACTACAAAATGCAAAACAGATACTGAGTACTTACTTGAGTTAAATGTTACTTTGGAAAGTCCAAATATCCTCATTCATACACTCCCTCTGCCCAAGTTATTTCAATATGTACTCTAAAGGCTAGGAGTGCACCAATAAAGATTTTCTTGGCCAATACCAAAAGCCAATTATTAACCAGCTATATTGGCTGATACTGATCTGATAACCAATGTACAGGAATACAGCTAGGCAGCATGGAGAGCAGTTCCCTGCAGGTGGGTCTGTGGAGGGGAAGGGGTGTAGGTGAGAAAAGGGTCCTGGGGAGGGGAAGTAGATCAAGGCTCCCACAGTGAGGGAGAGACTGGAGTAGGGACTGGGGACACTACCCAGCCAGGGCAGTGAATGAGACCTGGGGTTGGGGCGGGAGCAGGACAGAGCTGTGGGCAACTCATTCAGGGGATCAGCATCCCAGTACTAAAAAATGATGGCTGGGGTGCTTGAACTAAAACTTGTCAAATGAGCTTTACTTCAAGCACTGCTACCACCATTTTTAAGTGTGGGGACATTTTTAACCAGAGCTGATCCAAGCAGAGGTGGGGCAGATACAGGCTGCTCACTGTGGGCTCAGGGCTCTCTACCCTGCTGCTTTTGCCCTAGGGGTGCCACGCTGGCCATAAGTCCCCTGTCCACCTGCAAGTGGGAGGCACCGCTCACCACTCCCACCGCTGCTGGGTGCAGCCAAAACAGGACTTCTGAGAGAAGGCAGCAGGGCAGACAGCCCCAAGCCCACAGCAAGCAGCCTGCATCTACCTCGTGCACAAATCTGGGGGGGGAACATCGTCCCCCATGCCTCTCCTGGGGGATGCGCACAGCAGCAAGGAGTTGACCCCCTTCTCCCCCACCCATCCCCCATGGATGAGCTACCCACAGCTCCATCCTGTTCCCCACCCTAGCCCCAGGTCCCATTCACTGACCTGGCTGGGCAGCGTCCTCAGCCCCTACCCCACTCCCTCATTCACTATGGGGGCCTCGATCTGCTCCACCATGCCCCTTCCTCTCCACAGACTTACCTGAAGGGCGTTGCTCTCCACACCGCTTACCTGCATTCCTGGCCATGTGCACACATGCATGCAGTATCCAGGGGCCTCGGCCAGAAGGCATATTATATTTAATGGTGAACATTTAATCGGCCAAAAAAAGCTGATAGCCAATAATGTTAATTTTCCTTTTAATCAGTGCCGATCCAAAATGCAATCAATATATCAGTGCACCTCTAATAAATGTCATATCCAGCATGTAACTGTGTTACACATCTGACACAACCTTTTCCAAGTTGCCAGATCTACTTTAGTTTTTTTTTAAACAATACTGCACTGTTAAAATGTTTATATAAAACAGTTTTGTGAAAATGTGAAATTTTTTGTTTTAAAACATCATTTAGGCATACCTACACTTACTTGACTTACAGGCTGGCTCCAGGATGGAGCAGAATTTCATACTGGTTATATACCAGTATAGTATAAATTGAGCCTTTTCACCAAACAGAGACTGGAGGGTCTTAACATCAGGACCTGCACAATAATTAAATTAACCAATAAGTTGCAAGTCTGTAACAAGTTGAACATTGATTTTACCACTGATAGTTAAGACAGCCAGCATAAGATCATTTGGGATGGAATGGAAATAGAGAAAAAGCCCACTGCCCACCACCCGAGCTCACTTTTAAGTTAATCAAGTGTCAGCCTGTATTAACATGTATACTCACATTCTGCGTGTTACAAGCCCCTTTCCACAAAGAAAAAAAATCAGAGACAGACTTGTCAGAGAAGTCCCTGTGGCTTCCTTGGAGCAGGTCTTGAGCTGGTGCAGGGGCATGGAGTTTTCCAAAGAAAACCCAGAATTCCAATAGATATACCAGTATCTGTACTGTTCTCGGAAAGCATGAAAGATCTGGGAATCAAAAGCTGATCTATTCCCAATGTAAGAACTCAGTCAAAACTCCATGACTTGCACCTGTATAACTGTTCTCAAACAAGTCTTTAAAACATCACTGTGTGTATTTCACACTCCAAGGTCAAGTTTATATCATTTTCATGTGTAAAACGTGGGTAAGCTATGTCACTGCCTTTGCTTTCCTTTTTCATGTCCTTGTAAGATGAGGTACTTACCAGAATTCGCAGATTTGTTGGAATCTGTCAGGGCAGCATCATTAAGCACTTCTGCTATGGCCTCAAACTTGAAACTTCTAGACTGTCAACTATGGGCCTTACTGCCCACACCACCCCAGCCCCTTGTTTATGCTAATACTATACGATAAATCTTCTTCCCCGTTTCTGGGTGTATTTCTGTTTAAGCTAGAGCCTTAAAATGATAATTTGTGTTAAGGTTGTGGTGTATGCGACTAAAACTTCTTGAATCAAGTTAAGAATCATGCATTAAATACTATAGGTTCTCTAAGAAAATCAAATCATTACTTGATTATTTCTTTTCTAATTATGTAAGAAAAACAAGTCCACTGTAAAATATTTCTCTTTGTCAATTTAATGTAATACGTGATCAACATAAATGAAAATGTGGCTTCAGCCACTTAAAGATTTATACAGTTTCTGTAATATAGTTGACTAATAAGATTTTATTATAGCTATTGATGGAATAAATTTAACAGAGATTTTTTTGAACTTGGAATAAGTTCAAAATGCTTGCAGATTTCAGATTGCTATTAGACATAATAATTATACGCTAAACTAATTACAACTAAAGCAAAACCTGACTTACAACTAATTACATTTTATTACATCAACATAAAACACAGTATTTCTATTTAACACAGGGCACAACTATAAATGTTTAAGAACTTATTGGTCTGTGTATTTACTTCAAGAAAGATGTCTAGGTCAGATTTATAAAGTTAGATCCTGGCAAGATTTGTGCATCAACTAGTTATCTTTACAAAGCTGATAGTATTCCAGATAGCAAAACCAATCTATACCTTTTAAAGTTGCTGTTTGTAGTGCTAAAACCAGATGGAGTGTGTTACTTCATTATTATGTTGATAATGTTATTATATGCAAATTGGATTGTAATTGTGTTTGAAGTATGGGGTAACATTTTCAAAACCACCTAAAAGACTCAGAAACTTGTATCCCATTTTTAAATGTGGCACCAGTGAGATTATTTTTAAAAAAACTGTTAGGTTGGTGAAGATGTTTACTGGCACCTACTGAGATTTTCAAATTACTTAAGTACTTAACTGCCATTGACACTGGAATTAAGAACCTATCTTCATAATTTTGAAAGCTAAATCCTTTTAAGAAGTGATTTAGGAGATTCTATTCAATTAGAAAAAAAAAATTACCCAGAGTCTAAAACAAATAAAGATTAATCTGCAAGATTATTAGTTGGGTTAATCCAGGATGCACTCAGTGGGTGCATCTACACATTCATTAATGCGCTTTTGCTAATGCGCATTAAATTTAGTACCTCCAGGTGTCTGTACACAAGCCTGGAGGCCTCTCCAACACAGTGTATTTACAGCTTCTCAAAGCAGACTCAATTAGTTGAGTCTGCTGCAGCATGGCAATTATCATGATCCAGCCAGCCTCCATGTCTCGTGTATGAGCATCCCTGTGCTTCAAAATGATGGTGGGGGCACTTTATCTAAAACTCGTTCAATGAGCTTAGGATAAAGTGTCCCTGCTGCCATTCTGAAGTGCAGGGATGCTGATACATAAGAAGCTCTGGGCATTTTAATTAGAGCAGCTCTCAGATCTGCTCTAATTAAAGTGCTTCTCCCTCCCCGCATTCCCAGAGCATGTGTAAAAATGCCCTCCATTGCGAGATACTAGAAAAAAGGTGCATTAGCCTATTTTAATGCACACTTTTTTGTGATGCTTTAACATGCATTAAAATAAGCTAATGCACATTAAAGCACAATTGTAGATGCACCCACTGATCTTGAAATAAAGTGTGAAGTGTTACTATACTTGAAAAGTGACCTTCTAGAAACAGAAACCTAAGATTTTTTGGAATCAAATAAAAAAATATAAATCAGACCTTAATAGGTATAGATTAAACCCAACCTATTATACGTGTTGTATATATATACATTAAAGACATCCTCTGTGGACACACATATATTTCGAAACTTTTCAAAAGGGGAATGTTTCAAAGGGAAGCAGCTGGTATGTTCTAATTGTTGTATGTGAACGAACAAAATATTTATTATTCAAATGTAGCAAAACCAAGCCAACTTTTAATACTTCTTCAACCTAGGTTAGTTGGAGCAGCTTTACTGCATTTGTATTCAACTCTGCTCATTCACACACAACTAATAGAAGGTGCTGGCTGCTGCCCTTTTGAAAGGTTCCCCACATGAAAGGAATCTAATGTAAGAGTCACCACTGTTACACCATGGTTGGTGCCAAAATGACTGAGCTAAAAGCCACTCAGCTCTGCCTTCCTGCCTCTCCCCCTGCCCTTGATTCAGAAGATAAGGGAAGCTGGAGACAAGGAAATTTTAGTAAGGGGCCTATCGTTTTAGAGTGCTGATAGCTTTATTCTCCTCCTATTCCTGCATTAGCTGGTTTTGGCAACCTTCAGAAAGGCTTCCAAGATTTATCTGTTTCCTCAGGCTCTCTCAGGATGGGGGTGGAATGGATATGAGTAGTACGTTCTGGTTGGTAGGTGACCTTTTTAATGTACATCTGAATTTATTAAACATTGTTGGTATTTTTAATGTTTGCATTGCACTAAGAATGCTTCTATAAATCTAAACAAACAAATCAATACATTCTGGCGGAGAAGACAGAAAAGCAAAGAGAAATGATTGCAACATGCAGAGACTAGGGGTGGGTTGGAGTGTAAAAAGCAGAAAAAAGGAGGGTTGAAAGAACAAAGTAGGAAACACCAGACACTGCAGTTTTCCAGGAAGAGCCTGTGGTTTCCCTTTGGCTGCCCCAGCATTCTGGCAAATTATACTAAACCTTGAATCTGTTCTTCCTATTTTAATATTACCTGCTGATTTCTGCTTGCAGAGCTCATGCCACTGCCAATTTTTCTTTGTACCCTCTCCTCATACAAGTTACAGTACCAATTCAGCTAAGAGAGGCTATCATGCACTACCCACTTATGTCTAAATTCTGGGCATGTACACAGTGTGGCAAAATCTTAGACCCTCATAACAAATGTTGCAAGAGCAGCTGTTTTTCTTAAAGTACCATTTTCTGGATTTATATGTTTATGTGAGGTTTTCACATTTCACTGGGGAGGGGGAAGAGAGAAAGCTTACGGACAGAATGTTGAAGTTGAGAATCTTAAGGCTCAAAAACCAAGAGGCAGATTAAAAAAACTGAACTAAACAAAATAGCTCCCCCCCACAAAGAAAACCCCAAACACATTATTTGTCACCAACAGTCATGTATTTTGAATGACTGTGCTGGTTCTACTAGTTTTAAAGCCGAGAGATATAAAGCTCATTGAGACCTAGGAGACAGATTCAGAAGGCTTGAAAATTGATGCTATCCTAACAATCACACATGCTTATCAAGATATTGTAAGGTGATATAAAAAGTCTAACACAAAGGCTTTTGGGATTACTTTAGCAGAGGGAAAACCTGTATGGCAAGGTGGATAGAGGAGATTGTTAAGCATACTGCCGCAAGCAAGAAAGTTTACATGTCAGAAGAAACAATGTTCCCGAGAATGTTGTGACCTCATAATTCTCCATCCTTAGCTTCCAAAAATGTATTTGAACCACAAAGACATGTGCTGTATTTACTCAAAACCAAAATGAGGTTTTCCCTCTCCCCCTCCCCGCCGCCCCCATCAGCATGGGGAAAAAGAAGTCTCATCTTGGATCTGAATACCAGCCCAGGGCAGGTGGCAGCTCAGCTTTAGCTTTGGCCCTGGGACTTAAGCCAGAGTCAAGCCACCCCCCTGCCCCAGCTGGAATGTCTTGTTTGGTGGGAGAAGGGCCACACAGCTTGGGGGAGCACACTGGAGACTGTGGGGTGAGGGAACCTGTAGCCTGTCCCCCTGCCCCTCCATACCTGTGCTTGCTCCTCCTACCACCCTGCCCCCATCCTCTGCTCTCCCCTTCACCCACACCTGTGTCTGCTCCCTCCAGCTACCCCCATATTACTTTCTGCTGTGGCTCCAGTCCCTTCAGCCCCAACCCAGCCCAGCTAGAAGATGCTGCTACTTCCTACTGGCTAGGCTAGGCTGAGCTTGGGCTACCACTACTGCTGACTGCTCCAGAAGAGCAGAGCAGCACCAGAAAGTAAGGGAGGGAGGTCAGAGAGGGGGGAAGACATATGGGAGAGGTGGCAGGCATCAGGCACAAGCATGGGGGGCCAAGGGGTGTGGGAGGTAGACTGCAGGGGGGTGGGGACAGAGGGTGGGAAGCAGACTGAAGAGGCAGGCACAGGAACAGGCACAGAGGGTCAGATGGCAGCATGGCATGTGATGGTGCACATGGCAGGAAGTACATGGGGCACAGGCATGCGGGGGGGACAAGGGGCATGGCAGCAAGAGGCAGATGCCTGGCCTCTCACCCCACATTGCTGCTTTCCCCACCACAGCAGTGGGGAAAACAAATCTGAGATGACCTTCCACTAATTAGATTCTAGACATGGAAAATTATATCAAATTTATAATTTTCTATGTCTAGAATCTAATTATTAGGGGGTCATAAAATTCAAAGTTGGATTTGGATAAATATTTCATACACCTGCAAAGTCATCCTCTTGCCAAAATTTTATGTGGACCATTTTATGGTATAACAGTATTATTTGCTCCTAAGTTAAACAGAAACAGTACACAAAAGGAAAGTGGAAAAAGAGCAAAACAGAATGCTTTCCTTGTTTGTAAATAAATGCAGAAAAAGTAAAAGAGAGATGAGTGAGAACAGAAGTAAAGAGAAAATAAAAGATTACAGGAAGTTGGAAAGGGGGAAAATAAAAGGACTGAGAAGTTGAAATGGCAAGAAAATATATGCAAAATGTATGCAAATTTTTGGTTCAATGCATTTTATTTGCATGCAGTTGTATCATATCGCATTGGTATATGCCATCTCTCCATTAATTGGGGAAAAGAAAGTTGTCCTGATAATGACATTCTATCCTTAATTACCCATAACTACTGCACAGGTAGGAAAGATAAAAAGCAGGTATTTTTAAACAATCTGATGCCCTAGTCCACTCAAATAATAATATTATTTTAAATATATCCAGGATGAACTTCCAATGTTACATTTTCCTCAACTTAGTTAAACTTAAGTTATTTGCAGCAGCCAGAAACCACAAGGGGTTTAGTTCCTTAACTTTAATTTGCTAAAAAATGTTTATTTTCTTCCAGATGGTAAGATTAAATTACATAAACACTGTCAGCAACTTGAATCCTCAGATGTATTCATTTCCACCACAGAAGCTTCAAAACCCGTCCATAATTTTGTTACTGATGTTTGGAAACAGCTGTAGCTGACATGGCTATGTGTTGTATATGTCAGCGTTAAAGGATTAAATATTCTTAACCCCCAGTGGAGAGGGCTTGTGCTGTTAGCAAGAGCTAGTGTAAGATATGTCGGAAGTTGTTATTACGATGGAGATGTCTCATTAGATCATTGATAAACAGAAAGGTCAAAGATGCAGCATTTAGCTTTCTCTCTGGAGGTTTTTTGGAGAGAAAAATCTTAACATATATACAGAATTTTAGAACAATGACATGGTTCACGAGAGAAAAAATATTAAAGGTTAGCAAGTAGTTACATAATTTTTTATTAGAGTTTTTAAGCTGTTTTTAAAAAAAGTTGTTGTTTTTTTAAATTTAATAGTGCTTAAATGTCCTATTCAGTTTTAAGAAATGACAGTAAGCAGTACTACAATTTAATTGCTTAAGAAAAACAAAAACATCTCATGTTCTCTTTTAGGAATGTCTATACACTTAACCATAATTCATTAAACATAAGGAAAGATGCCTAAGCATGGATGATAATTTAGAGTTTGTATTTCTGAGTGGCCTTCTTTTTTCCCCCATGTCAAGGTGTAATTTCAGTCATGTGTGTCCCAGGGCCTCTGAGAGCTGTGACAACTGGCCTACACTCCTGGTAGAATCCTAGCTGAATAGGCAAAAGGTTAGGGACCAGGTGAAAAACAGTCCACTGTGGCCTTCCAGGTTGAGGTGTTGAATGGTAAGCCAACAACCTATCCTGGGGGTTGGACCAGATGACCTGTGGAGCTCCCTTTAAGCTCTACTTCTTCATGATGTTACCCAAATTAAAACAAAAAAAAATTAAATTACCAAACCTCAAGTTAGTTGTTCCATTCAGTGATGACAAAACTTATTAGTGCCCTAGAAGGTGACAGATATTTGATAGCACAACAAGAGATTTAGATTCAGGTGGCACAAGAAGAGATTCTGATTTATTAAGGTAGTGAAACATTAAAAAAAAAAAAATATTTAAGTAGATTATAGAAACATGTGCAGTTTTAACTTAAAATGAAAATAAGATCACACAGGGCATATTTTCTAGCCATTCAAGTGCAACCTGACTTATTTATAGTATTTTAAGGTAGTATCTTCAACAATAATTAAAAGAAAAGATGTGCAAAATTTGTCATTGCTTTTGTTTCACATTTGCTGGCTTCCTTGATCTTGCACCATTCAGTCAATGAGAATGTTTCCGCTGACTTGAACAGAACCAGCGTTGGAATTATACATGTCCCTGTGGGAGTGGAAATATGGAAGGGGGCAGGGGGAAAGAACATGAACATGGTGCCCATTATTTTACAGTAAGTTTTATTAACTACTGAAAAAATGGGCTGATAGATTAAAGCTGCCTTGAGTGTTCAGCATTTCAGTAGTTCACATGAAAGCTCACTGATCTTAACAGCATCAGAGATGTTTTCTCCCTATGGATGTAGAACAATTATGAACATTTCCTGCAGTATATTAAATATAATCTGGATTTTCCCTCAACATTGTACACTCATGTCTTTCTTTATATTTTTCAGTTTTTTCTTTAGTTCAATGACAGACATTACAAGGAAAACTCACATTTTTGGAAGAATCTCATCTCCCTCTTACAGGGTGAGGAGATGAAAAGAATAATAAAAAGCGTCTCCTCCCTTCCCCCAGCGAACTCTGCAACCATTATTAATCTCTAGTTACATTCCATATCTAAATCAGGTTTTATTTTCTTCATTTGGGTACAGGAAGATCCAGATTGTGCTTTTTATTTCACCAACTTAGTGTAGCACCAGAAACAGCGATTTTGAAAGCAGCCTTGTGGGGCATCAAAATGAATATCCGCATGAACAGACTGTTCAATCAATTCTATGATGACTTTTCCCACAGATGAAGCTGTTTCAGTGCACTACCATTGGGAACAGGCTGCCCTTTGGCAAAATACTATATAAAGCAGTATCACCATGATAAAAAGTGCATCTACCTGAACTTATTTGAAAATCCCATTCCTTTGCACATATGCCAAATCACATCCTAAAATGAGTCTGCAGTAACTGTGAAGTCAAAATGGCAGAATATCAAGTAAGTACAGGCATCTTCTAAATCACAAATTATAACAGAAACTGTTTCTTGTTGTATAAAACAATGGGGGGAGTCTTCTTGGAGCCGTAACAGTGTATAAAAACTGGTCAACTTCATAGTCAAGCATTTTCTTTTAAAAAGACAGATTATTTTGCACATTCAAAATGTGTATGTACAACTGTGCACTTATGACTATTGCTTATCCTAATTATTTCACAATACAAAAAGAGCAGTTTGTTCATATATTATTAAATTAGGAGATCAAGGCTTCCTGGGTAAACTGCACTGGATATAAAACAGGTTCTGAAGGCAGAGATATAAACTTTGCTGTCAGCAGCCAATAGCTTGATTTACAAAGAAAACAGCACACAAAAATGACCCCTAAACCAGAGTGAGGGCAGCTGTACAGCTTGCAGGTCCACGGTAACATCACTATTCAGCCTGGGTCACCCTTCGATGTCATCTAACTTAAAACATACTTGTTAGCCTGACAGGGACCTTGAAGACATATGTCTACCTTAATACAAGACAACTTAACCTAATGTCCTTATCGCTTACACAAGGGCACAGAATCCTGGATGTTCTAAGCTGATAAGGGTTAATACTTGCACATTTACAGTATGAGTTAAGTAGGCAAATACCCTCAACTTCAGACTTTAAGTTTTCAGAGTGAATAACAGCCTTTTCATTTACACTTTGATTTCCTGTCTGGACGGCAAATGCCTCAGTGTAATGAAGTCACTGAGACTGGAAAAAACTTTTACCATCCACATGGGTGCTGGCAGTTGCAGTCATCTGGTATGGAGTCTTGCATAGCTTGATATTCTCAATTGAAATGTTTGAAAACTGGAAAACGCCTCACGCATCTCATTCTATTCATTAGTCCTATTCCAACAGACCAAGCCTTTAACTCAGTTCCCAATTCACACACACACAACATTACTATGACAAGATCCTCTTGCTACTGGAGTTCGCTGTTCAAGACGCAAAATAACCCAAAGCACTAGATACTCAATGGCAATATACAGTGTACAAACAAGACTACTAATCAGACATGTTCACATGAAGTCCACAAATTACATTAAATGGCTTTTTTGTGACCAAACACCAAAGTCCATACAATCAAATATCCCAATAAAATATCAGCAACTTTCATAGGAGGTTATTATAAATTGATCAAACAAAAAACAGAAGCAGACATGAAAAAACAACATGAGAGTTTCACAAACACTAAAATGACAAAAAGAGCAAAAACTGATTAACTTGGAACTACAGAAGTCCATAAAAATCCAAACTGAAAGCACCCAACAGTAATCTAACAATGTATGACCTCTACAGGCCACTCAAAGAACACTAGTTGACATACCTAAAAGATCACATGAGCAGTGGCACTAGGTGTTGAAGGGAAACCCTTTCAAGCCTGATGCCTGACACTTCTACCTGCTGTTACAAGGACTGTATGGAATATAGTGATTTCCTAACTATGGCTCATGGACCAAGAGTCATGCAAAGCAGTGGCTCAGAACCCACAGATCATCATGAGGTGCTGGCTCGTTTCGTTTTAGCTACTATATGGAAGTAAAATACAGCTAAAAACAAACTAAATGTACTAATAGTACTTTTCTAAGCAACTGCTGTAGTTGCCAGAAGGGTACGTGTTTACAAATCATAATGAAGGTGATCCATAACACCATATCTTCCATAAAGTGTAGTTCATATATGACAGATTAAGACTCTCCCACCCTTCCCAGCGCTAAAATACTATCGCTTTCAATAAAGTGTGTCAAGCGATACACCATTTTCTCCGTATAAGAAGACTACCTGAATATAAACAGCATTAGAGTAAGATTCTTAGAAAAGAATTCTCTTTATGTAGTAGGAATCTGAGCTTGTGCAATCATCTTCTTTCTCAATAATCAGCTTCCGTCTTAAATTTAGAGGAAGAAGAAGAGGGTATGCCTGGGGCAAGCTGAGGGCAGGGAGAAGCTGAATTCCACGACATGCAATCCTCTTCTCATGCAAGTCAGAACAACTAAATGCCTAGAAGAAACTTACAACCCTAATTTATGCTCAGGAAAGGCAGCCAGTATTACTTTATGAAGCTTTAACTAAATTCCTTTGTTCAACTCCTTCTCTTTATAATTACAGTAAAAGCCCCTTAAACCGGCACCTAACAAGCCGGCATGTTCTATTAACCAGCATGCCAGTTTGTAAGGTAAAGTGAAACCGGAAGTGCCCACTGTGGCACTTCCTGTTTCTCCAAGCCCCCATAGCCTGGGGCAAAGCAGCCTGTGCTGCCGAGTCCCCACGGCCCGGGGCATAGCAGGTTGCGTGGGGCCCACCCCCCTGTCCCTCGGGGCCTGTGGGAGGGTTGGCGATGCTGCAGAAGGGCCGGCAATGCTCTGGATGCAGTGGGAAAAGCGGCGGCCTGAACAGACAAAGACACCTGTGCGGGCCACTTAGTTAACCGGCATATTTTGTTATCCGGCACCCCCCCATTCCCCATGGGTGCCGGATAACAAAATTTTTACTGTACCAAACATAAATTTAGATGTAGGACAGAGCAAAGCTGTACTTATCCTACAAACTTAAGAAAGTACGCTTGTGAAATGGGATAATATTATTGCTTTCCTGAGCCATACTCCATTGCTTCCAAATACTGTAAGCATGAGTTCCAGATACATTAGGGGTAGGGACAGAAGTTACACATAAACCAATATAAGTGATTGTAAACTGGTTCAAATCTGTAACACATCAGAAGTTCACTGCACATAAACCACGTTCAAAATGGCCCAAACCGGTTTAAGATAAACCTGGATGGACATAGTATCAGACTTAACTGATTGAGGTTAAATCGATTTATTGAACTTCTGTCCCAGGTCCCCTTCATATTCAAGTTAAATCAGTATCCCAGCATACCAGGATGCTTTACACCTCTCACGCAAACTGCCCTTGCAGAGTAAGCAGGCTAGCCTTGCTCCAGCTGTTTGCTCCAGGGGAGCAGGGACACGTGCTCTAGCATGCCCTGATGTCTGGCCTAGGCCACTACAGGCATATGGCTGCATTTCCAAAATCAAAAGTGAATGTCTATTTACATGCTTATCAGTTCAATCAAAGTAGCTTAGATCAATCTGCAAAGACTGAATCGATTCAGCCTTGGGCTTTTGACTGTCTTTACTCAGCCCTGGAGATCAAGGCTTCTAGGTTAAAAAATCTTCCTAGATAAAGCTGTTTGTTAGCAATTTATTATAAAAGGGTCTTTACATACACTCTGAGGGTAGGTCTATATTACAGATTGTGGTATAGCATTGCTATCTCAGCTAGCTGTAAACTAGCTAGGTTGGGTGTCAGTAGCAGTCTAACAGTGGCGGCACAGAACTCAGCAAGGGTCCAATTTACCTTGCCACAGCTTGATTGCTACCAGTATGTTAGTTAGCTGGCTTAAAGCTGGCTCAGGTATTTGCAACATGCTGCAGACGCAATTTCAGCTGCAACCAGGAGGTAGAGGAGCACATTTACTGTTTTAACTGAAATCAGTAGTACTTTCCCATTAATATTAAAGGAAGCAGAATTGGGTAGCAGAATTAAAGTTAATTAATGAATTACTAATTACAAACTTTTCTTTTTTTTTCTTTTTACAAACTCTTTTTTTCAAATACAGACAGTATAAATTTCAATAGAGATTATTTATATGAAAATGGGCAAAAATGGGTAATTTTTAAACCTGGGGAAACAAAAAGCACTTGACAAATCAGTTTTAAAGCAAGGCCCCTTTAAAGAACTGTAGCCAAATAGAGTTTGACACATTACCTTCAATCTCTGCAGATATATTCATGATTGCCTTCAGAAAAATCCAGGCCAAAGTTACAGGGAGAGGGCAAAAATAGAAATTTTCAATGGAAGAAGGCAGAGGCATAACTAAGAATGTAAATGCCTTGGAAAGAGATTCTGTCAAGTGCCACTTTTGGCACCATGGGTGAAGGGGTCTCTGCTGAGCACCACAAGAATGGTGGCCAAAGACTGGGAGCCAGAGTCCAAAGCTACTGCTGCCACAGCATGGTGTCCAAAGGGATGCCATTTCAGCATCTCCCATATATCACTGCCAAGGGCTGGTGCCCTACTCACTCCACCCTTGTTATACTACTGGAAAAGGATTGTTGTGTGGCCATAATTATCCCATACTGGGTATGGCCATTCCTAGTTATGTCTCTGCCTCTTCAATTATAAATTGGAATCAAAATACATGGATTCTTTTCTCAGGTCTGTAACAGATTTATTGTGGATGGGAGACAAACCATCTTTCTGCATCTCTACATCAATGTCAAAATGAAGATAATGATATTTACCTACTTCATGGTTTTTATGAGGCCCAATAACTCTACTGATAATTTTTTTTTCATGAGCAGCTGAAAAAGAAGAAATATAATAAAAGATGCACTTTAGCCTTATCTAAGGTAATTACATTACTCTTAAAATGAGATAAGTGTCAATGTCTTTACAATTGTTCTAGAATTTTAAGGTTCAAACTTAGGATTTTAAGGTTCAGGCAACTCTCTGCGGACTGGCGACCGGTCCGCGGACCACCACTTTGAGAAGCACTGTTCTAGGTTGCTGCTGTCATGAAAAACTGCTAAGGGGTGCAGACCGCTAACTTGATAGTATGTCATGGACAACATATAATAATGTAGGCAAAAGTAGTGGGGGTAATTATGTGAGGAACGCTGTATTAGTGCAAATAAGAGAAAAGAGAGCAGGCATGTTTAAAAATAGAAATGTGTCCATTTAATTGTATTTTATTGGAATGGTATTTTAAATTTAAACTTTTTTCATTTTTTAAATGCAAAACCACCCCACCTAGAACCACTGGGCATTTGTACGCATGCTTGTGCCCGGCGCTACAGCACATGCATTTGTATACACAGTGAAATGCCAGTCAGCACTGAGAAAACTGCGGCAGCACATTTTTGAACTAAAACATATCAAAGTGTTTTAGTTCAAAAGCGCACTGCTGCTGTTTTCTCAGCGCTCACACGCATTTCGCCATTTATACAAATGCATGCACTGCAACACCAGGAACATCAGCTTGCATGTAGAACAGACTAGATTAATCGAGCCTGCTCCGATGCACTAGATCTCTGACATGTTGGAACAGACAAATATATGTGTATAAATGCCCACTAGGAGGGTCTGAAATAGATTCACTTTAGCTCAAGTTTTTAGTGTAAGGACAAAAGCACCTAAGTTCTTTTTAGATCTGCGCTTATGGCCAAAATTAAAACCTCAAGGCCCCACTCTGCAACATCTTAACCCTGGATGCACCTTAATTTTGTCAGATACAGCTTCCAACATTAATGTTTATCCAGTGACTGTTTAGACTAAATAATATATAAAGACCTGGGAACAGGGACTGGAACCCAGGATTTTCTCCTCCCAGGTGAGTGCTCCAACTGCTAGACTAGAAAGTCATTCTCACAGTCTTTTTCTGACTTAATTTATCTTTAATTTTTTAAGCAACTTCAACAGAAAGGGGCAGAGAGTGCTGCCACTAGCTTAATGACAAGGGCACCCTCAAGGAATGCATGGGAATTGAAGGCAGGTGCCTTACATCATACTCTAAACACTAAGCCATTGTTTAAAGGTGGGCCACTGGCACCACTACTTCAATCCTCTCCTCATTTTCCAAGTGTCTTTTATAAACAAAAAAGTGACTCTCTCTATTATTTTAAATGAAAGGGCTTAAGACCCTTCCCTTCAGAACAGGATTCTGAGCTAGTAATTCCAAGTGGAGACAGACTGCCAAGCAAAGTGTTAAGCAAGCCTGAGAGGGGCCAGATTTCAGACATCCTGGTCCTCAGCATTTCTTTAAGTGGCTCTTTTCTCTAAGTGCTAATTTTAGGTGGCTCCCTGCCACTGCTGGATATTTTAAATCTGATTCTGAGGTGCTTCACTCTCTCTACGCATTGTATAAGGAGCCTATATATCTGATTCCAGACTGCCAATTTTGTTACAGGAGTGGCATGCACAGAAGCACACGGCATTGCAATTCTGAGTGTCACGGTGCCTAAATCCTGTTTTGGATCCAGGCATAAGTCAGATCACTAGTAGTTCTAAGCCAGACACTAAAAAAAGGGAAAGAAAAGCCTTGCAGTGCACAAGTTGCATGTGTTTTTCTAGCTACAACACCGGTACTACATGTTTTCCTCAGAACTCACCATACAAAACAGGAGCAATAGCAGTGATTCCACAATACAATAACAAAGGCCAGTAGCATTAATTTTTTATAAAGAATTTATAACTCTAATGATTCCATTAGGCCAGCCCTGTACAGAGGATGGGGTATCCATCCCTTTCCACCTTGTGGTGGAGATCCAATGCAAACAGAATTGGGATTGTGCTGTGCAAAGAAAAAAGCCGGATATCAGGCAGACGCATATCGTCCCCTTGCAATGCAGAAGCTCAGCTTTAACTGGCCAGTTGTTTAAAAGTGGGGTACTCGCACAAGCACAAACAGCAAAGAAGTCTGGGTTACAGCTGCATCATGCAGTGCAATTCTCCTTCACGGCAACCTATACTGTGTATTCTAGGTCAGTGCTTCTCAAACTATCTGATGTGGCAGACAGGCAATTTTTTTTCCAGTGGGCCAGGGACCGGTTCCTGGTTCAGCCGGTGGCAGCAACTGCGTGTAACAGTGCTACACAAATGAGCAACCGGCTGTTTCTTTCTCTTTCCTCACCTCGCATGATGTGACATCACCTGGAGTGTTGGAACATACGAACTGTGGCACTATGACATATCAATGTTATGCTTCTGAAAATATATGTCTTTCTTTCCTAGCAACTTGCTGCGGACCGGCGACCGGTGGCCGGTCCGTGGACCACCACTTTGAGAAGCACTGTTCTAGGTTACTGATCTCATGAAAAACTGCTAAGGGGTGCAGACTGCTAACTAGATAGTATGTCATGGACAACATATACATTTGTTTCAAAGAACCAGGAATGAGAATAACAAAGTCTACAGGAAGTAGTCTTGTAGTTCTTAGTGTTAGAACTTCCAGCTAGTTTATCTGGTCATCCTACTCTGCCTCAACTGAACTTTCAGGGGGAAACATGCAGCAGTATTGAATTCCAAGATTGGTCATACAATTTGGATGGAGGTGTACTGGGTCACTGCTTTTCTTCCAAAAAGTTATGTATGTGAAGGGATGTAGGTTGTATGTGAAGGGAAGCATATGTCCCTACTGCATAAGTAAAGACATTTATCTTATTTCCATTTTCTATATCTTTTGCTTAACCTAACCCCCAAAGCTACTAATCTGTTAAACTGCTGTGTTTGAAATATGAGATAAAGCAAAGAGAGGAAGAAAAAAAAAAAGGACACAGTAAGTTGCCCACAATGTATAAAAATTGCAACTTTGCTACTTACATGTTTTAAGTAATAATATTTTTTAAACCCTGCTTGAGGTACCCTGCAGTTAGGCTGTCGTTTCAAATAAAAAGGGTTTGGAATCTCTTTATGTTCATTCATGGATATGAAGAGGGACTGAGAGGAAGGGAATATACATGCCTCTAATTCTGATCTCAAAAAGAAGAAAAAAATGCAACACAGCACAAAAACATCAATAGGAAAAGTAGAAATTAGAATTGGCTATTAGCTGATAAACAGAGAAAGAAAAAGAAAAGGGTTCAGCGACGAGGTCAATGAGAAGACATAAAAAGCATGAAAAAATGCTTGTTTTGAAAATTCTTACAATGTACTGAGATATCTAGACAGTGACTTAAAAAAACCTGAATATGAAATGTAAATACAAACGTCAAATGTTGAGATTTTATTTCATTATTCTTTTATATAATGAAAAGGATTAATTACTATTCTGCATAGAATACATTTTCAAAACACAACAGAAACAATTATAAAAAGAAAGACTAATATGAAAGCAATATAGTGGCATTTGACCCTTTAAAATTAAATGTATGAAATGCTTGCTAAAAAACTTTTAACTAAAAACATCTTGAATTACATTTGATCAAAACATTTACAAAGATCTGGTAAGTAATACTGGCATCATGGCTATGTACAAATGCTAAAATTAGTACACAACTGCTCCTTTTGGAACAGTATGAGCAAAGACTAAATCTTATGGACTCTAAGAGGTATACAAAATTATCTGCATGTTTATATCCTCATTTACTTCAAACAGGACACTGACGTATGTTAATGTAGGAACATAGATTTATATTTTTGGATCACATCCATTCTACTAATTGCAACTGCACATATTATAATTTGATCATAAAGCATAAAAATCAGATGTTTGGATCTAAGATTAAAGAAGCCCTTTAAGATGCATAGTTTTATAGCTCTTTTCCTATCAGTGTAATTCCTGTTAAAGAAAATTCTGGCCAGGCGTTATGCCTTCCAGTTTTGTATACATTTCTCTTTACATTTGGAAAAAGTATCTGAAGGAGTGAAAGTTATTAACAATAATGTTGTTTTTTTTATTCTTCTCCCCAAGGAAAACCTTACTGATTCAGAATCCAGTACTACAAACTCCAATGCTTATTGCATGGCCTTTATATGGACTAATTGTATGAAAATAATTAGAATGAGTCCAAAATATTGTTTAAAAATGTTAGATGCTTGCAAAGCTGCAGAAATCTTAGCCTCAGGTACTACCATCTTTCATCTAGTCTCAGAATATAGAAATGTACCTGAAAACAGAAAGTAATGATTAATCAGAAAGTAATAATTAATATGGTTTCAGTCTGTTAGCTTTATGATTAAATGAAAATGAACATCATTAACTGTGAAGCAAAGCTGATCACTTTTTTTTGTATATATTCATCAATTTGCACTGAAATGATATTTAATTAATATCTTATTAACACTTTAAGTGTTTTGGAATTCTATATTTCTAATGTAATAGTCTAAGTGGTTAGACATTGGGGTGAGATATTTTTAATGCGCTCATTGTAATGTACCCATTGTATTAAATATGTATCAAAAACGTTAACTTACAAAACTGTCTGATCTATTTATTTTTTTCCTTTTATCTCTCTATTATTTTCTTCAAACAGTCTCCACGGTATATAACAAGGGATCCTAATTCTGCTTCTGTCATACAAACAGTCCCACTAAATTACAAAAGACTATTTAATATGGGTGGGTAGACAAAGATTTGCCTCAAACAAGTTACACAAGTTAAATCATCCCAGTGAAGCTACATTTGACCAAACCTGAAGGGAGTATGGTCCCAGCCCTGACATTATTCAAGCAAATGTAATGGTTTATACAAGGCCTCCACTAACTTCTTAAAGGAATAAAATTAAGCAATTGCTAGTCTGGTGGTATTTAATAAAACTTCAGTGTGATGTATCCTCATATCATAGATTTAAAATCCACTGTATAATCCCTCACCAAGAAGTCACAGCTTGTCCTCACCCCTCTTCTCTCCAAAAAGATATTCCTTTAAAAGCAACAAACTCGTTCCAACAAACCACTGCTGACATGAATAACCCCTATTCACCAGAGCAACCACACTGAAGTCACTGGAATTCCTCATGTGAGTAGTTTACAGGTGCAGTGATGCAAAGGATTGGACTCAACAACAACTAGGCAAAAACTGCTCAGTTCTCTTCTACCTGTACTGCTGTTCCCATCACAAATTGCTGTCTATGAACAAATTAGAGATTCACCCAGAGAGAATCATGTACTGAGGCCAAACATCACCGTAAATATTTCTTAGACCAAGAGTAAGCTAATAGATGGAAATACACAAAATAAATGAATAGATCTAATTTAATGATTATGTTCTAGAATCAATAGGTAACAGCAAAGTGGTGTCCTACAATTCACACAACTGCTCAGTTACTGTTAATTTAAAAAAAATGACTATGGAAAATCCATTCCTATTAACAATTTAAGTTTCTTCAGAGTATTTTTCTGATTTCATCAAGACAAAGCTTTCAAACGGGATTCCCTCCCCCTGAACTCAAGTAGTGATATCATCAATATTTTTATCATTCATAATTAAATAAAATAAGGTACACTAGTAACTGACAAAAAAGTTTGTTCCAAATAATTAAATACAAATTATGCTGAAGATGATCCTAAAGTAGGCTTAAATATGCTGAATTCCTCATTTGGACTATATTGCATATGGGTAAAAACATTTCTATCCTCTACAGGCAAAAAACTAGATTATGGCATCTCATAGGAAGAGGAAAACAACTCTCTGCCATCTCTTTCAGGTCCCTCATTTATAACACTATATCAAACAGAGTTAAAATATCCTGTTTCAAAAACAAATGTTTACATAAAACACTTCGAAGATATTAAAACTTTTGCAGTGCTGCTGCTCTAAGTAAGTGAGGGTTGACCTATGCAGCTAATATTAAATTTAGAAAATAAATATATGTCTATACTGTATGCAGCCTAGCTGGAATTCCCTTGATTAAATATACTAATTAATTTAGCCATGGTGTGTTTTGTATTATAATTTAGCATTTATTTATGAGGTCCACATATTCAATCTACTGGATTTAATGACTGTACTATATTTAAACATATCATTAAAAGTGCTAATATTTCATATCATGCCATAATTAACTTTGTTTGGTCACTTCATGAAATAAATAAAATAACCTTTAGAACTCAGTTTTATTAAAAGGATGCAGACGGGTATGCATTTCCGCGAGGCACTTAAACAGTTCAACAACATAATTATATCTATTTCATGCTAAACAACTGTTAATATTCCAGTTTTTTCCTGTGCTCCAAGGCATTTTTTCTCAGTAAACTAGGAGGCTGCAGTTGTAACGTGGTGCTTCTACTTACTGTTTTCAAGTTTCAAAACAATACAATAGAATTTATTCATTCACAGATGATTCTCTGGTTTCTTCTCTTTATAGACCAATTACTAAAAGTAACTGACTGGCTAAAATGGATGGAAGGTTTATAAAATACAGCACAAGTATGAACATTTCTATTTAGGATGAAGTCTTTCCACACAGCCTAATCACGTGAAAATGGCTGAAAAATATCAAGCATCCTGACCTCCCACTTACCTCACTGAGAGTTTAGGACCCTGTCTTCCGAGAGGTGCTCAATACCTCATGACACTTAGTTATATATTTATGGAAATCACAGCAGTATACAATTTACCAGAAAAGGAAAGGGGAAAAAATCATCAAGCTGTGCTGCTTACTTAGAAAAATATTTTTTCTGGTCAGTATTCATATACGGAACAGCCTGAAAGACTCGTTTTAATTCAACTTCTCTCAACTATTTATATCAAGCTCTCAATTTCATCCAACTATAAATGTCGTGAGTCTACTGCACTAACAATGCTGAGATAAGATGTGAAAAGCCATTAAAAAGCCTGATACAGTCTACATAATCTTTACACCCCCCCCCACACAGATCAATAAAACCATGTTAAATTATGCTCAAAATAAGAGATGAAGACTTATATTGCTGAATGGCTCCATTACCCTAAATCTTGATTTGCTAACTAGTTACGGATGAAAGACAATTAGATCTGAAGTCTCACCTAAAGGTCTGTGAGTTTGATTGTCAAATACAAGCTGTAAATCTCTAACACTCCTGAAAAAATTTGGAAAAAAGTAAAATAGCCACTATCTGGCTGATTAAAACTCAAAGGGTCCACTTGACTCAACAACCTACTAGGTTACCGTAGTTTAGGTACAGCCCAGTGGTTCTCAATAGTTCTCAGTGGATTTTTTTTGGCCTTAAGATGTCCCTTCATAATTTTTTGGAATATAGGGACACCCTGGCTCAGAACCACTGAACTAGAATATCACTTGTGGCAGGGGGGGGGGGGGGGGGGGGGGGGGCGGAGAGGGAAGAGGCCCTTGCACCACTACTTTTTCCATCATCTGCACCCTCCCAGCTCATGGTCTGTACCCAAGGGAAGCACTGCTCCCTTGGGGTCCAGTGCCAGCAACTGGAGCCCCTCCCACCAGCCCTAGTAATACAGGAGAAAGAGAGGAAGAAAGGGAAGGAGGACAAGTCAGGCTGAAAAGTGCAGCCCTGAAGCCCCATGCGCATGTTACTAGGAATACAGGGGCTGATGCAGAAACTACCAGGTGGGCAAGAAGCAACTACAGGCACTGCTTGTCTGTCAGATGCTGGGTTACTTGGTGCCAGGAGAGAAGAGGAGCAATGGCTTATGTCCTAGCACGCAGATTGGCAGCGCAGCAACTTTAGAAGGATCCTGTGGCCCCCTGAATAAAAAGCACTGCTATAGTCAATGGTACGCTAGGGAACAATGTGTGCTTAGCAGCATTTCTGTTCACCTAAATGACCAAGAATCCACTTAGTATTGGATCCACTAGGCCAGCCTTTGGCACAAGAGTAAGACTTTGAACTCATGTCTTCTGCACCAATGGGAGGACACCTCACCCAGTATCCTACTACATCCCATTCTGTTTATTCCTGACCAATTACTAACATTCCAAAGATTTTTCCTCCTTGCCACTCTTATAGGATTTTATGAATGCCCACTAACTCTCAGCCAAATTTCAATACACAATAGACACTAATAGGTTCAATAATGTTCTTCCATTAGTTATATGCATTCACACACCACTACCCAATCTTCTGACATGGAAATGAGAAACATCACCTGAGAAGAGAAAGGAAAGATACCAAATGCTTTATGTTTCAGTGATGTGAATAAAGAAGGACATTTTAAAAGATAAAATATACTGACTTCAATACTGAATATTATTTTCCGCTTTGTCAATCTCACTAACAGTGTCACAGACAATCTTTTAGTTTTAAATACAAAATTAAGGTCAGTGAAAAACAGTAATGTTTAAAGCAGCAGCATCCATTCAAAAATATCATGTTATGAGTGGCAAGACTTAAATTGTTTGTATTCTGCTTATGACATAAATGATAGAAATTAAGGAGTATTTTATCTACTGCAAATCTGTTTTATGCATAGAGACCATGAACAGGAAACTCAGCTGATATAAATCACCATCACTGTGTTGATTTCAATGAAAGACATGCCCATTTACATCATTTGAGCATCAAGTCCACTCTCAGGACTCCTTAAAGGATTACGAAAAAACAAAACAACCTAAATATACCCCACTGAATTTTGTCCTTTTAATTTTTAGCCAGTAACAATAGTCTATCATTAAATATACTGGTAGCACTATATATGTTTTACAAGTTTGCTAGGAAAATGTAAAAACTATTTAATTTTAAAGGTACTACAGCATGTTTCAGTGTTACTTATCAACTTTATAGTTAAAATAATTTTATCATATGCTGATACATAATAAGTAAAATAAATATAACATCTGATATTATTTGGTAGTTAGGACATGATCCTATTCCTATTATTTAAGAGCCTGATTCCATTATTTATATAATAAACTTTTGTGCCAAAGTCTCTTAATTTTATTTAGAAAGCAGCATACATATCTATGGTATGATATAATAGTGAAAAATGTCAGTGGCAATAGGCTATTGAATTTAATGAGAACAGGATCAGATCCCAAATCTGAACACTAAGCAAAGTACTATGTGCTCTTCTGTTTACTAATCCTAATGAACATTTATTAGCAATAATGTTTCTTTAACCATTGCACTTTTCTACTTTTGACTATTCGTTGACCCAAAACAAACCACACGAAAGACTTCTATGTTTTAAGAAACAATTTATCCTTTGCTAAGTTGGTTTATGGTGAATAATGTGCTGTTTACATAGCTCAATTTCTTTTAAAGATTCCAAAATGTGGTAGTCTATTGCCATTCTTTCAAGAGAAGGAAACCCATATTTTATAGGCATACTTCACCAATTTTTGCCCTGGCAGCAGTCTTCTTAAGCTGTCAACATCTG
This sequence comes from Alligator sinensis, assembly GCF_000455745.1. Taxonomy (NCBI): domain Eukaryota; kingdom Metazoa; phylum Chordata; order Crocodylia; family Alligatoridae; genus Alligator; species Alligator sinensis. Next base: position 1,386,509 of record NW_005842395.1, on the reverse strand, counting down.
TAAAATCTGAAACACAGAAATAAAACACCCCAGACCCTTACTGTTGTGGTGTTACTGCTATTGGAATAGGATGATTTTTATTTTAAAAATTCAACTTGATTGTAGTAAGTAATGCAGTTACTTTGTCATATCAAAGCGCTGATTTGTTTTTATACTACATATTTAAGTCAGATGCCAGCATCAATAGATAAGTGATTTTTTTTTCTTGTTGCCAGTATGCATATTAAATTCCAAACATCTCCCCCTGGTTCTTACTTTATAATAGAAATAATCATCTTACTTCCAAGCTTAAAGCAGTATCAATCGGTATTTTATATTTTAAATGGTTACACTGAATTTCTAAACTCAGAGGTAAATAAAATCAAATCTGAGAAATACTAAAAAATTTAGTTTAAAATTGTAACTAGATATTAAATAGTGGTCTACTGCCACCTTGATGGACATGCAGCATATATTCACGTTAAGATTTATATCTTGATGTCAAAGTATAATGGACCCCTAAAAATCAGGTAATTAATTTTAAATTAACAAAGTGTTAAAAAGTTTTTAAGTCCAAAAGGAATCATTAAGCAAGAAATTTAAAGGAAATATAGGGATTAAATATTAATGTGTACCAGAAAAAGTTACTTCTCAAAAAAGTGATATCTAAAAAGTTTACAACATCCAATGACTCTGCTGCACAAAGCAATGAACTTCACAGAAGGGTTGAAAATGCACATTTTACGTTTGCACATTAAAGGGACAGCAATTCTTTGCCTGTGAATCATGCACTGAAGCCTTGTTTTTTTTTTCCTTCGAAATAAAGAATGGGCTATGCTGATCTTAGCTTCATGTGTATCATTATTATGGGACGAAATATTTTAAAGAACACAAAAAATAAAAGTTGGCGATCACATTTTGAACAAAAAATTACTGTAATTTTATACCTTTTTGTAGGGAAATCATTAAGGCATACTACCACTACAGTTTCAATTAGTAGGTTAAATAAAAGAAAATGAGAAGAGGGAGAGAAAATTTTCATTTTCAATAGTCTCTGTACACACTATTTATTCCTACCAAAGGAAATAATAAAAATTTGGCAAAACATAATTGTTTGTTTTTCTTAAAAGCACACGCACACATGCACGCACAAGGACTTCATAGAAAGATGAGAAAGGACACTAAAATAGCCACTACACTGTATCATGCACTGATCATTTGTACTATAAAAAAAGGTAATACGTATAAGCATTTAAGCAGCCAAACTGCGCAACAATTTGCATCCTTGCTAGGCCTACTGATTTCAGTGGATATGCAAATGATGTCAAGCAACACTGAATTTATTTCAACATTTTCTAATCTCCTGGATATAATTTAATGGTTTGTTTTGTCTAATGCTATGCATTAACGTTTACAATTAACTTGTGTCCAGATACATGAAACTAAATGTAGATAACACTAAAGACTGTATTACACTAATGACAGCCACAAATTCAAGGGCTGCCCGTTGATCTTTAACTTGTTTGTAGTTGGTCTTAAGTTCATTTGTGTATACACACTCATACACCCACACGCACACACCTCCTCCTGTTCCAATACCCATGACGTACCGTGGCACTACAATGGCAATGTCTCACTCTTACCTCTGAATTTTCTGCCTCGTGTCAGTTAAAGAAGTTAATGTACGTCACTTTTATAAGAAGAAAGGCTTATGACAAATTTCAATACATTGTATAAGAGAAAATATATATCAGGCATTTCAGTCTAGAAAAAGGTTCCAAGATACCGCTAACATGTGGAATGTTTTACTCTGTGCCTTGGAATATTGAAGATTGCTATCCCTTTTTAAGAAAGTTCTGTTGCATCTATGTCAGCTACAGTATTAAGGTGAATATTTACTGCAATTTGACGTATGCAGGTCTTCAAGAGCTAACACTGACTTTTCTATATTAAGCAGAATTGCTTACAGAATTGTAGAGCAAAAATGTTCAGTTTGTGATCCTGTGATTAAGTAAAACTGTATCTCTGAAAACACTTATATTCGTTACTCCAGAGATAACAAAAATACTTACATTTTCCAAACTGAAGAACTATCACCCATGTGTTTAAATATAAAGGGTATGTCATACAGAGAAACAAATAATTATTTATAACTAGAGATTAAAAAAAAAGTTGGCACACCTCACTGGCTTTTTGTTTGTTGTTTTTAAGAATTTACCCCTTTTTTCTTTGTCCTCATTCAGCACATGGACTTGGTTTAATCTTAACATCCTGAAATGAGTTGTACTGAACTTTAAATATTTATATATCACACTCAGCAGTAACATTTGAATGTGCAGTTCTTGTCTATAACAAAACGCTGATAAAGATGAGGTAGAAGGAATGCAAACAGAAAACATAATATGCAAATACCACAGCAGGGGCATGAACATCCGCTATCCTTACTGTTTTTAGAAAAGGGCAAAGAATTACCTCCCTGTGTATTACCTTTCATTGCTTGTGTTATAACTAGCACCTCATACAGTCAAGTCACACAACAGTAGGCTTATACATTGTACACAAAGACCATTCACGGTACTTTTGATTTAGGAAGCTAAAAATACGCATCTTTCTAAAAGACAATTATTCTAAAAAAAAAGTCTTGCAGACAGGTGGTGTTATAGCAAGACATTATTATTTTTATATTATACCTATCATTTTGCATTCTACTAAAATACGGACTTTGAACCTTAACAATAGTTCAATGACAACATTAAAAATATATGTGCATGGATTATTTGTTTTCTGATGAGGTGCCTCATTTTTAACTATTCTATCATGCTAAATCAGGCCACAGAAAGGGCATCTGAGTTGTGTGACCCTATACTCTGAAACTCTTAGAAGCCATAACACTTGTTTTGAAACAAATGACTTCTCAAGATGGAGCAGTCTTGCTATCAATCACCAACAAGTTAATTCTACATAATAAGGCAGGTTTGGATGCAGACTGATACATTGTGAAATGCTGTATCTAAAATTGATTAGAACAGCACTCAAAATGAATGCAGCCCTCCAAACCACTTATTTGCTCAGAAACATTAATCTCAATTATAAGGAGAGCTTCATAATGGTAATGCTTGGTATGAAAAAAGTATGATATAAATCAGGTTTTATAAGACATAGCAATTAATCAGTTTTAGAACTAAGAAAAGGAAAGCCGTGTTAAAGTGCACAATTCTTTTATGTTACTCTTTTAAATTTTGGAGGTTACAGTAGCTTTAAAGTGATTTACTTTTCAAAAATTGTGTAGCTGACAATGTAGAAACCCACCTTAGCTGTGGGCTTTTAAACACAATTTTATTACGAACTGAAATTTTTAATTATAAAAATTGAACGGACATTTATAGATTAACATTACAATACAATAAAATTAGTGTTTGTTTTTATGTTGAATACTACAAGATACTGTATTTGTGCTACTTGTCACTCAGGCACTGAAAGACAAAATGCCTCAAAAGTGCTCCCTTAATTCAATGAATTAGGAAGAAGTTTCTTTCACCAAATCAAAGTATTTGTGATAACTCAGTGGAATTCTTTGATGAACAACCTCCAACTATATAAACTTCCAGAAGGACTAATTTCAGTTTGTTTAAAAAAAAAAAAAAAAATCACAAGTCTCACTACACCTGTTAGCACAGTAAACTTGTCAAAGGAGTTACAGCAAAACAGGCAATAGAGCAAAATATCTTTAAAACAGAATTAGGAATGTTATTTATTTCTAGTTTCAGTGTCCCTCTGTTCCATGCACACTGTATTTCAAACCTGCCCTTGTAAATCTAATCAAGCAAATACAATAATTATACATAGGAAAATCTCTCAAATGTAAAATTATTTGGAAGATCTTATTCTTTATAATTTTACATTCTTTATCATTCTTCTTGCAGTATGTTTTGGGTCGATTATTTTTTTTTTTTACAACAGAATTTAGACAAATGTTGAACATGAAACAGAATAAATTCACTCTAATTTTAGAATTCAAGCATATTTTGTCTCCAGGTCTCACCCTAGAGTTACTTGCATTTTCTTTCAAGTCTGCATAGCCCAGTGTCCCTCCATATACAGAACCTGATCCTGTAGGATGCTGAGCTGTCTCAGTTTTTACCTGGCCTAATCCAAACCGCATAAAAGTCAATGGGAATTTCTTCACTGATGTGCAAGAGCTTTGCATAAGGTTCACTGATTCCAGTTAAGAGTGGAGGGTGCTCAGCATCTTGTAAAATTGAACTGATAATTTTCTAAACTAACACTTTTATGAGATGATAGAGAAAATGTACTTTCAAAATTTTACTTCCTAATATTTATATGGGTTATCTGTGATACCTGCTGTTCATTTGCAGTTCAATTTATCCCTTTAAACCCACTTTCTATTATTATATCCTGCTTTCTTGGCTGTTTGTACAGAGGATAATTATTCTTGGCTTAGAGAGGTATAACTGAAGTACCAGTCTTAACTTGCTACCTAGATTATAAACATTATTTTGCAGTTCTCCTGTCCACCCTCCCCACTACCCATATGTTTTAAACAAACAAAACCCCTCAAGTTAGGCTAGTCAAATAAGTGTTTCCAGCAAACCATGCCTTTCCTCCCCTGTTTTCACTCATGATAAATTAGTTGTTTTCCTTTAAATTAAAAAAACTTCACATGCCTCACATGCACACAAATAAAAAACAAATTATCTAACTATATACACAGAGTACCCTTAAAACGATTGACGTTTCCTAACTTACCAGGTTAAACAGGTAACCTACAGGTCTATGACAACAAACCACAGCAGTATAATATTAACAAAATGTGTCCAATATGTTGACAACTTTAAGTAATTTATATTTATATAATCAATAGTTTATATAAGACCCTTTAGTACATTTTTTCCCATGATATGCAGGCATGTTTCAGTTCACTACCCTATGTGTTGAAACACTTTCACAATCTTTTTATGCATGGATTAGTAATTCTGAACTTCAGGTGGATTTTCTTGGGGGGGGGAGGAGTGTTATTTTCTTCGTAGAAAGTACATAATACAGTCTCTACGGTTTTAAATTCCTCTCACTGATTATCTTATACAGGTGTTATCCCTGATCTTAAATACGTGCTTTCTTCACTCTAATATTACACTTAAAATCTTGTGCATGCAATACATTTTAGCTCTTCCATACCATAAAAGAAAGCATTGTGCATCTATAAATATTACCTGCGATAAATCAGATAGCAGAGAAAACAGATCTATACCAATGTAAAAAGTTAAAGGATGTTAAAGTCCAATGCCGATAACACTTGGCTCATACAGATGACAAACTACTAAAGGACTCTTGCAAAAGAGAGACTATTTTAAATGTTGAGGTGAGCTATCAAATTTGAAAACTCGACCTAGCAACGGAAAAAACCCATAGAGAGAAGGGACTGGTACTACAACTTTTATGATCCCATTTCCACAGTTATTCCATTTTTTAAAGTATTTTATGTGGTAAATTGCTTGCCATATAAAACTTCTTATCCCATTGCATAAGGGTCTGGAGTTACAGCATGGAGTGTACAAAGCATCTTCTTTGGAGAGAATGAAGAGGAACCAAAATAGAGGAAACCCAAGTCCATCTAGAGAGAGAGAGATACATATATGGACACGGACACGCACACACTCTTTGAAATCTCCTTGCAGTCACTGTGTCCCTTCCACTCACTTGTATGCCACCACTGGCAGGTATTCACCAGCTCACTAAAACCCCTGTTCCTGTCTGTTCTCTTTCCTTTATTTATTTTTTTAAATAACAGAGAGGGGGGAAATATACCCACCAGGTAAAGCTTGCCCAGGTTGTTTTTTTTTTCTCTGCCGAGTGAGCAGCCCACCCGGGTCGCCTGCCCAGCTCTGAGGACGGCCACAAAGGCAGGGCTCCCGCCTGCAGATCACGAGCCAAGCAGCGCTGTGCGTTTCAAAGCTCCCGCGAGCCAAACTAGGACCGGGGTTTTTTGATTTGGTTTTTGTTGGGGAAGGTGTTTTTTTCTCTGCCTTCCAAGCGCAGAGCCGAGCCTGGCCCCCTTCCTCTCCCTCCCAAGTCTCCCCAAGTGACTTGAGAAGAGGCAGGAAGTTGGTAGGAGCCGGGGCGCCCCTCCTGGCGCGGGGAACGGGCTGCTCCCGGCCCCTCGCTGGAGTTTCTCCCGGCGCAGCAGCCACCCCCGCGCGGGACTGCCCCGCTTCCCCCGCTCTTACCCGGCGCGCGGCTCCGGCAGGG
>NW_005842395.1:1360568-1379949 GCF_000455745.1 Alligator sinensis | reverse complement strand
GCACCGGGGTGCCCGCGGGAGCGGGAGCGGCGCAGCGCAGCCCACCCCGCAGGCTCTGCTCCGGGAACCCGGCGGAGCGGGGCCTCCTTCCCCCGCGCTCCCATGCTGCGTCCAATCAGGGCGCCGCTCCCGGCGCCGCGACGCGGGGGTCAGCCGCGAACCGCACTTCGCGCTGATGAGCGGCGCTTCGCGGCTTTCTGCCCTGATGAAGGGGCCTGCGCGCCGCTGATTGCAAACGCTAATGAACTTACGGCTCCATGACAGAGCCTCTCCCGGCGGCGGCGCCGGGTTGGAAGGTGGGGGGTGGGGACTTCCTCATCCCCATCGCATTATGATGATGGCGATTATTGCTACTGCTACTGGTAGTATGGGCACGCGTGTACTCCTCTGCTGTGGCCCGGGCCGGGGGAGGGCTGGCCGGGACATCGGGCTCTGCCTTCCCCCTACAAGCCAAGTCTTTCCTAGTCTTGAACCAAGACTTCTGCTGCTCCCCGGGTTGGGCAAGGACCGAGCCACGGCGCTGCCTGAAAGACCGATGCTCATTGAGACACGGGGGGGCGAGCACAGTCTCCCCTGTCTGCAGGGCCGCGCCAGGAGCCCCAAGCCCTTGTGGCAGGGGCTAGACCTCCCCCCGCACACGCGCACACACACGCGCGCACACACACGCACACACACACGACAGCTCGGAACAGCCGTAGTGTTTGGTTTTGGGCCTCTTCTCCAGTCCGCGAGGGGCTTCCGCGGTCCGTGCAACGCCGCCGGGGCCATGGCTGAGGGCACCGGGCTGTCATATAGGTCTCCTCCAGAAATACAGCTACATTTCCCCCAGCGCGCGCACACACACACAAACATATACACACTCGCAGGCACAAACATACACGCGCACAGACACACACATATACACATACAGACACACAAACATGTACACACTCAGAGACAAACATATACGCTCACAGACACACATATAGACACAGACACGCACACATATAGACACTCGAAGACACAAACATACACTCACAGACACATATAGGCACAGACACACAAACATATACACACTCCGAGACAAACATATACACTCACAGACCCATACATATAGACAGACACGCACACTCGCAGACACATACACAGATATAGACACACACAGACATACCCGCACAAGACACGCATGCACACATATAGACACAGACACATATACTCGCTCGCAAACACCCACGCACACAGACACGTACACACGCAGGCACACACATATATACACACTCGCAGGTACCAACGTACACGCACAGAGACGCGCATATAAACACACACTCGTAAACGCGCATACATACGCGCATACAGACACAGACACACTCATACAGACCCACACACATGTACACACTGGCAGACACAAGCACAGAGGCAGACAGACAATTCCTCCCCCGCCGCTCCTCCTCCCACGACCCTGCCCCCGAAGCCAAAGGCCAGGAAGGCAGAGCAGCGCTCGCCTTGGCAGTGACACCCCTGCACGCCCCCCACACCCACCGACACAGGGGGACAAGTCTCCTTCCCCCTTTCTCTGCCCGAGAGAAGTTTGCCACATGAAGTGTGAACCAGGCAGACCGGCTCTTTCAAAAGCTGAACTCTGCTCAAGTTCTCTGCTACGGGACGCTGATTTTTCCACCCCCATCTGAGATGCATCTATCACCACCGACCTCATCATGCTAGAGGCACCCCTATGTTATCTTCGCACCCCCTAAGCAAGCCCCCTGTGCTCCCCAGATCGGAGATGACTGTCAATAGCGAGTAACCGGAGCAAGTCTGTTGCAGCTGTTGCTGCGACTTGTGATCCACCTAGCGAGTCTCTCTTCTGCCGCTTTTCCCCCCTCCGTTTCTCATTGCACTGGGGGAGTGAGAGGCAGGGTATCTGGATATGGACCCCCTATACATTACAGCAGGTCCTGCTCCAAAAAGGACCGATCATCTCTCTGCATGATCAAACCCCCACATTGCAGCAAGTGGAATAGCCAAATCCACCTGATCCAGCCCTCCCTTACGTGGGCAGCCAAAGGGTCATTTCCGAGCAAACAGCAACCTACAGCAAACTGTCCCGGTATTTTCTAATAGAAAGGACTTTCTTTTCTGCTCTGGCCAAGTTGCAGCAGTGAGAGCTCAGTGGCTTTAAATGCCTCCAAACAGTTGTAGACAAGTTCGTGGAGGTACTAAAAATAAAGCAATGGGTCTGGAATGAATAATTTACCGCCGGCTCGGGTGCGGGTGGCGTTACTTAAATGGTGGGGATTTCAGGGTAAAAGGCAGGAAACATAAACATGTCTCGAGCAAGAGTTCTCCAGGTTCTCTTTACACCCCTCCTGGGCTGGATCATTTTAACACTTACCGTGCAATGGGCTATACAGACAATCCAGGAAGAGAAGCGAGCACTTTAAACCTGTATCGCGACTAAAACACATCTGGAGTCCCTAACAGAAAAGCAACCAGAATGGGGGGGGACTCCAAAAATGTGAAGGATGCTACACTGATTTGATATCCAAGCATATTTGACATGTTAAACCCGAATTTCTAACAGGCATAGTAATTGCCTGGGTGCAGGATGAAGTTCAACCTTGTAGCTGAATTGAAAAACTTAAGGCTTTGGATACCATTTTTCTTGTTTTCATCTGTATTCTTCTACCGTGAAAAGAAAAAGGCTGTTCTCGCTGATGTTGAGCCCACGCCCCTGTTAACATGCAAAAGGCACCCGGAAAGGTGACAAGGCATTTGCTCTGCCTTAGCCAAATCGACTTAGCTAGAACCCAGCCGAACTTTTTCTCCCCTCCTGCCCCAGTGAATGAAGATGTTGCCGGGCTGCACAGAGAGAGACAGCAGTTTCTGCCTGGATCAAAGCCCAGCGGAAAAACAACAAATGTCAACTACTGATTAAGGCAGATTTGAAGTTCATAGTAAATTGTTTCTAGTACCCTAACTTTAACACTACCGAAGGAGTATTATTAAGCCTACTACAGTTTAATTAAATTTCAGCCTTCAGAGTTTAAACTAATTTAAGAAGTGTAAAGTCACATTTGTTTTAAATCTCTCTGGGACAGTATCCTTCTAATGTCAGCCATTAAATGTGACTAAACTTACTGAAATCACCGCCTAGCCTTTTCATTCCCCCCCCCCTCTTTTTTAAGAAGCTTTACGGTTTTAGGCTGCTAATAAGCTTTTAATTTTGTCGTGCAAGTGCAAGAGAATATGTACTGCCTCGATTAATTCAGCTGGGAGACGTCGTTTTATGGGACTATCAATAAATCTTGCTCCTTTCTGGGCTCTAGGTGTTCAGAAGGGAGAGGGGAGAATGTTCTTTGACACAAGACAGGCTGGCTCCAGCACTAATCTACCAATAAAACCCGAAGAGGAGGTAAATTCAAGATAGTTATGCACTTTTCAAACTTGCTAAATTACTTTAATGTGTCCTTCTGCGTGCGTTAGCTCCGGCTTTATGCGCCGGGCAACAGCACAAAGCTTGGAAGCACTTGCTGTTTCTCCACTTTTTAAGATACTCAAGTGTCTGAAAGTGAAATAACACAAAGCCCCTTCGCTGTCAAATGCCACTGAAATACAGCTTATACAAGAGGAAATTGTTTCTAACCACCGATTTTGCTTTGGGGGTAAGCATCAAGATGCGGTTTAGGGCAGTTAGATCAGAGATTGCCTATATGGGATCTAACTAGCTCTGTGCATTACTGTGGATAAGGATAAAGCATAGGGGGGAAAAAGGAGTGGGGGTGTTTCAGTCGCTCCATCAATCTTGTTGCTGACCATAATGTGACAGTTACTATTCCCATTTGTTCTTGGTATTAGCCTCATGGTTTGTTTGTTTTGGGTTTTTTTTATCCCTGTGTAGGATCAGGTTGATACTGAGTTAACAGCTACATAGTATCTTTCGAAAATACAGAGGAGTTGTCTCCTCTCTTTTGCTGCCCTTTTATAGTCTGCCTCTGTTTATGGGGAACCTGCATCCCACAGCACTCCAGCACCACGTTTTCCCAAGGCTCAGAGAAGACGGCCTCTCGACTTCATAACCATACTTTACTGTTATTACTGCAGTCCAACACATTACCGAAATGAATATTTGTGGATCAGCCTGACTTAATATGCTCTGAATGTACCTTCTGCAAATGCCATCCTGCTCTAGAGCTGAAATCTTTCTTAGTGTAGGTCTTAAAGCAAGCTGTGGTGGGTACTGCATTCCTCAATGTGGACAGAAATACTTTTGGATTAAAGCAAAGGTTTAACACAAGCCTTATTAAAGTGACAACTCATTGTTATATTAGCAAACACAACACACATTATTCTTTGGTTAGAAGAGAATCAGATGGCCTAGACAGCTTAGAGTACCCAAGGTAGTTCAAATTTTTACAATAATCTATAGATACTGCATGAAGAGCATAGTGAGCACCAAGTAAAATGGACAAGTTGGATAAATTAAACTTAAACTATCCCCGCAAACATCACTACTACAGGTTTTCATTAGCAGCTTCTACTGCCAAAAAATAAGCCAGGACATTTATTTTCTTTGGGTGTTAAATTGTGGCAAAATTGTAAACCAAATATTCTAATCTGATCACTGACAAAGCCATAAAATTAAATGGCTGTCTGCAGAGGGAAATATGTCTTAATTACCTTAATTAAGGCAAGATAGGGCCCTATATACATTCATTTTGGAGTCACTGAATATACTGATTATCATACAAATCAACCTTTAAATGGGAGTCATGCGTTTCCACTACATTAGTTTGTGTTCCACTGCATAAACCAATGCTATATGTGAAGCTGACCTTTGGTGAAAATGATGTGCTTTAGCTACACACAACTGCTGACCCTCTTTACTATAGTCTCATAAAAGAACCTGAAGGAGTCTGCATGTCATTTAGAATAAAAATGTGGCTTTCACATATTGCTACTACTGAACTTGGAACTATTGACTGAGGTAAGTTTATGGTTTTATAAACAACTCCATAATTATTTCCTAATCACTTTGTATTCCTAATTAGTAGCCATCAGAAAGTGCCTTTATTGTCTTCATTGAATCATGTATATTACAACACAATGAGAAATTTTAGGAGCATGCTGACTGGTACAACAATCTTCCATAAAATCTTGTACCCATGAATGCAAATGTATATTACTTATAGTCAGACATAAATTAATATACATACTTCATATATGACTACATAGTTTTCTCCAGCATACATCCATTTTATGGGGAATTTATGAACCTCTGGTATTTTTCTGTGTAAGGAGAATGGGGCTTTGTTATAAATAAGACTCATATCTATAATTAAAGGGTTTTTTAAAGCTGTCTGATGATATTCTCCCACCTTGATCAAAACATGTTTGAAAGTAAACCTAATAATCATTACAACAAACTCCAGAAATTAACTGTTCAAACATTGCTGGATTTCGCAAGAAATATTACTTTTGAAAGATTATAGCGCTGGGGGAAGGCAATAAGTAGACGAAAGTTGTTACTTTTTTTTTTCTTCACTGCCCTCACCCCACCATAAACATATCACTTATAAATGAAGTCTGGAAAATACTAAAAGCTCTGAGGGGACCTGGTGAGCTGCTGTTCAATTTTGATACATTTGGATGCTAATTGCTTTTTATCTGATGTGTCTAAACTGAGATTTTAATAAAATATTACTGTTTTCTAAATTTCCTTGGACTGTTGATAGTAAAATACATAGTACTCAGGATGATTGCTTTCATTTCTGGAAGACAGGAGTTCAGGCAGTTTAGTGGCAACAATCTCTGTTTGTTCCTGTCTGCTCAGAAGAGCTGTTTCTAATTGATCTGGCATGGAATTTGGTTGGAGATGTGTATGTTGCAACCTAAGCACAAGTCCCTGTATGCTTTGTAAAGTGATCACCATATGGGTCTTATTTGAAACATTTGAGGTTTCTAGCCATTAACCTTCATTAAACTGTGCTGTAAATTCAACTCAAATATATACATACTGACCACTGTCTGATCTTTTTTATTTAGCCTGTGTGTGTATGTGCCTAATTAATAAGGCTAGTGGCTATTTAAAAACCTGAAATAAAGCTAAAAATGTCTAGGAAGGCATACTGTACAAAGTAAGTTCAGCGTATTTCACAAACGTTTTCAACTTATGCCATTTTTACTTTTTATTTTTTATATAAAAACCAAAGAAGAAATATGCTCAAAACTACTTCTATGTATTATACTGTATTCTTAAAATCACTCTGCTGTCATCATGGAGATTTAATTAAGAAAACTCAGCTGTGTGAAGTTCCTACTCTCAGAAAAGTTTTAAAAAGTAGTTAATTTACTATCACATATTTAAGAACTGGACCAATCATCACTTTTAACCCTCAAAGATTCTACATATTGATATCTGCTTCCAAATTTAAAATGTCTGACTCTGCTTTGTTACAGTTAATAGTACTAAGTTATGAATGCTGATGGCCTTCTAGTGCGGCCTTAAATTACACTGAAAAAGATACAATTTCTTTAATTAAAAAAGATGCACCAAACTAATCCCTCTAGCTGAAAAAAGAAAAGTTTTAAGCAATCTCTTTCTGCTCTGGGAGAGAAAAGCAGACAATACCATAACAGATCAGAAACATAAGCTATAGTGTGCAGCCAGGAGCACAGCAGGGAACTGAATACTGCTCCGACTGTGTCATTTTTTAATCCCCCATCCCAGTTTTCCCCGTCTGACCTCATGCTGAGATGAAGTTATCACAGAAGACAGCTTTACTCTCACCAATGAATCCAACCCTGGATCTGTATTATCCTCAGCAGATCAAAACACCGCTTTCATCAAATAGCATTATCTGCATAAAAGGCATGCAATTGCCCGATAATTTCACCCAAACTATGCTATTCATTTAAAGGACAAGAAGAGAAATGTAATTCATTCCTTTTTTTCCTGGAAAAGCTAACTTACACTTCACTCATGGGAACTTTTCTATTTTAACACAAGATCCCAAGAAGAGGTCCATTAAAAGCCCTCCCCCCATGGGTTTAGGATTAATTGCTGGAGTATCTCTGTGCAGCTTGAGTGACAAAAGTGTAGTTATGCAGAAAACTGGCAGTGAGAATTCACAAAGCTTGCTGTAGCCATGATACTGATTCCATTAGCCATGCTTCCACTAACCCTAATAATCAAATCATATATGGCATAATTTTAGAAGCTTAAAAATAAATACCAGCTAAAGATATTTCCAGGAGAAATATGGTGGTATGGCCCTCCCTACAAATAGTAAGTGTGCTTCTTATCACTTCCATTTAGCATGGACAAGCTGCACATAAGATCCTGATATATAATTATAGATATGTATGCCATTTATAACACACATTCAGAACACATTCACATATATTAAAAACACATGCTGTCTTGTCTTCTAGAAATGTAAGAATAGGATGGTATGATTCAGATTGTATTGGTATGCCTTACAAGTGGCAAAGTTATGACTAAGGTAGATAGCTTATTCCAAATAAATGGCAACACAACTCCTATGCATTCTGACTATGCCACATATTCTGCAAAAAAACTTTTAAATATTATTTTTCATGTCCCCCTGAGTGTGAAGCTGACAGGCTTAGAATCATGTGTTTCCACCACTTGATGCTTCTATGACAGAGAAAAATTATGACTAATGCATTTTAGAAACTTCTAAAACATCAAAAATAGTTTTTCCATACATTTTTGTGTTGCAGTATAAATGCCCACTGTTTTGTGATTAAGGCTAGAAATAAATTTCTTCCATCAACAGAAACGCTGGTCCTTTTTTTCAAAGGATATCCATCTCAACTGTTCAGAGACAGAAACAAATGCTAGTCTGTACTAGAAGGATGGGACTGTTTCCCTCCATTTCTAATAGTATAATACTTCTGATATATCATAAAGCAGTGTGAATTAAATTGGTTACTTATCATAACCTGAATATTGCCTATCCTGTGCTTGAAATCAGTTAATAGTTTTTTACTGAATGCATGGGGAAGAGACTGTTCCACATCTAAGGGAGAAACTTTTTTTTCCCAGCAGGGCTTTGATACTTTTTAAAATGACAGTTCTTTGAAGTTGCTCAGAGGTTTGGATTGCTAGAAGTAGTCTCAGAGGAGGTGGATTAGTGGGCACAGTACAGGTGAGGTGCTCAAAGGCACATGATAAATTTATCTCATGGATACAATCACTATATAGATTGTTTAATACACATACAGTATAAACTCTTTAAAAATCAGACTTTTAAAATTCAGTTTAATCCAGAATGTCCATGTGCCTTCTCAGTCTGATGACAGAATAAATTGCTTTCCCCAATTTTATGGAAATTTTAGGTGTTCCACTAAATATTTATAAAATTTGAGCACAGTTATATGCATACACACCTTTCATTGGCAATACATTTCTCACTTTTTAAATAGAAAATTGGCTGTATCATATCTTAACTGTGGGACAATTGGGAATTTGGAACTGTGTTTCTTAAACAGTACTTCATATTTCCACTGAAGACTCTGAGTTTATAATGGGTTTCTACTATAATGGAAGATCGCTCCTTAGTGAATGACATCATTTGTTTATTTCACAGGCTATACTGATAGGCTAGGGCAATCAGACCAAGTTCTTTGTGTCAAGGAAATAGCATTAGTAAGAAGTATTAAAATTCCCATGTGGGTGACCTATTATGTACATGTTAATATCCTAATGTGTGGTACCATACTCAACATATTGTTAATCATTTAGGGTCCCATGCTACTCTTCTGTTTATGAAGTGGGAGGCAGCAGACCTACCAGGAGACTGGAGAAGTAGGAGAGTACCAATTCAGCAGTATATTCCCTGTTCTTCCAGAATTCCAGGGGGCTCCTCCACTACTACTTTTGTGGGGGCTGGAGATTCATACTGTTCAGAGCTGGGCTCAAGGCAAGTGCAGGAAGAAATTATGTCTTTGTCATTCTGAGCTTCTTAGGATATGGGTAGAAGCATGTACAGATATGGTGCAAAGCAGGTGCAGTGGTATGGTTGCACCCTGCTTTTAGACCACACCATTGAAGTAGCAGTGAGGGACTTTTTTAAAGCCCCTGAATAGGTAAGAATCCCCCTCTTCCCCTCTGTGCTCAGTGGCATGTCTCTTTCCCCACTCCCATTCCCACTTCCTTGCCCACAACTGCTGCTGGTCCCAGCTGCCCTGGGGATGGGAAAGCTCCACAGTCACTCCTACTCCACTCCAGCTCGGTTGTGTAGAAAGCCAAGGACAGCGGTAGTGATGGGTGAGTTCCTCCTCTCTGCCCAATCCCCTGGGAGTAGGCTCAGAGAAGGCGAACCTGACTGTCACCACTGCTGCTGTCGCTGTCCCCAACTAAGCCCAGCTTCCCATGCTATCCATCTGGAGTGGAGCAGGAGTGGCTCTGGAGCTTCTCCTCCTTTAAGAGCAGCCACAGACAGCAGCAGAGAGCAGAGAACAGGGGAATGGGACGGGGGAGGAGACATACCAATAAGCACAGATTGGAAGGAGGGGGATTATTACCTGATTTTGGGGACTTAAAAATAGTCGCCACGTCCTGCTTTCATGGTGTGGCTGGCACACTCTAGGAAGCTGGGAACAGGGGTGTAACCACTCCTATAGCACTGATCACTGCTCCTGTACAAAATCCTGTCTCTGCCTATGGACAGGGGTATCAGAGGGCTATTTTGGTGATATCTGAAACAGTAATGCTTGAGACTTTGCATCTGTATACCCATTTTGAAAGGAGTTTGTTTGGGGAAGCATGGGCAACTGGTGCCTCCCCCAGAGACCAGTCAGCTACTGGGGGGGTCCCCCCACGGTGCGATTGGCCGTGGGGGAACCCTCTCCCCCAGTCAGCACAATTGGCCATGGGGGTCCGCAGAGATCACTTCTCCTGGTGCCCTGACTCCCCGGCTGGCACTCTTATGGGCAGGGCACCAGTGCTCTTGCCTGTCCCCCTGCCTGTCACCTAAGCAGGGAATGCTGCTGTCAGGGGGCACACCAGCACTCTTAGAGAGTGTACGTGCACCCCTGTACACCCCCTACATGTCACCACTGGAGGGAATCCTGCTCAATGGCAGAGGAAACAGCATGGATTAAAAGAGTAGCAGTCAATTTCTTTCCTCTGTAGAAATTGAGGGTTATTTTATAGGTGCTATGATTTCATTGGTGCATCTACACATACAATTAATGTGAAGCAATAAACTCTGGCACATATTGCGTTGGAGTTTACTGCTCCCAGGCACCACATTTACATGTGTGCCTGGGACTGCAGTACATTGAGCCAGGTCGGAGCAGCCCCAGCTGACAGGAGGGTCTGGGAGAGTCAGCCTGCCAGGCACGGGCTGCTCCAACTTGGCTCAGCATGCTGTGGAGGGGTTAACTGGGGCACAAGGGTGCTCAATGTGGGGATAGTTGGCAGGCAGCCCCCACACTGAAGCATCCTTATGCCCCAGCCAGCCCCAGTGTTTACACATGAGTTACAGTGCACTAAATAATGCTGCCGTAGGATAGTACTTGTGTTTACAACTATGAACGCATAGCAGCGTTTATTAGTTTACTGAAGCCTAATAGGGCTACACATGTAGACACTGAGACTTTACTGTAGCGCTACCTAGGCAACTCCACAGTAAACATCTCGTGTACATGTGCCTGTACACTGCAGTTTTATCTGCAAAACCCTAATTGACCATAACTGGAATTATACACATGGAAAAATACACTGCTCAACACACAAATTCTGCCCTCAAATAAAAGTTTTGAAAAGTTGTTATTTCAAATCAATCAATCCTTCTGCCCAGGCAAAAACATATAGCTACAGTGGACCTCTCTGCTAGAGTATGGATATCCTTGTGTGGACAAAATCACTAAACTGGAGGCTGTTTCTGCACTGACAGTAGATCACATCACATACACCGGACAGCAAAGGAACTTACACTCCCATTCTGATTTAGAAGAATGCTGTCCGGTATGATAATATTGTTTCAATAAATGCATACACTCTTCATACTAATATTTTAGTTAAAAGAATCTAGTGAGCTTTCCAAAATGGGCCAGGACTTATTTGTTGCATTTTAATTCAGTGTTTTACTCTCTGGTATTGACTAATGTGCATTATTTGTAGCAACATGAGGGCACTGAGAGTGCCTTTTAGTTATTTTAGGAATCTAAATATATATAATAATGGAATAAAATAGACAATGGGGGGGGGGGGAGAAACAATTTTTCTTTTTTTTTTTATCAGTTTCAATTTGTGGTTCTCATGGTTAGCCTAATGTTGCAGTACTTGTGCTACTGAAATTCCCAGGCAACATTTCAATTGAACTGGAGGGGCTGATTCCCAATGAATTCAATGAGATCTGGATGAAAGCCACAACATTACAGTCACTGAAACTTATAAAAGGATAAGGCAATCAGTCTTTTTAAATCTAAATTTGAGGCCTACCTAGCAGACTTTGATTGAGTTTGCGATATCACTGCAGGATACTGAATGCAGGGCTAAGGGTGAAATCCTAGGAACATAGGTCTTCAATTCAACCAAGTACTAAGTCCTATGCTTAAATACTATGTAGAATCAGAGGTTTAGTGAGCAGAACAGTTTCCTGGCTTGGGAGGAGAAGCTGGGCAAGAGGGGGGGAAAAAGAGAGCAGCAGTAGGACCTACTAAGGCAAATCTAATCACATGCATAAGGATTTGGAAACTCAAGCTTTTGGGGGGTAAATGAAAGAAGAAACAATTTGCAGTTATTTCATTTAAAAATGCAAATAACTTGATAACATTTTAATGCATGTATCTGCAGTTAATCTTTCTAAAACATTCAGTGTTAGAAGGAAAGTAAAACTCATATGGAAGAAATTTTTTGCATTTTTACATTTATAGAAAATAAATGGTGCAGGAAATAGGTCTCCATGTATGTCCCACAGGTTCAAGAAGAGCTACAGGCTTGCTTGTAGCTGTGATACTTTTTTCCCATTACAGGATAGGAAAATTCTCAAAATAAACCTAGAATAAGAAAATTGTAATATTTGTCAAAAGAGATTCTATTATAGAAACTGAACAATTAGGCTGATGGTGCCACTGATACAGTCTTGACTGGCTCATATGAATTTAGAATGCTGCCACAAAGATAATTGTTATAGCCTAATTGCCTTAGCCATGTCAGCTTCCTCTTCCCTATCACATCAAACATTGATTCATAGATTGTTAGGGCCTGGAAGGGACCTTGTAGATCATCAGGTCCAGTACCCCTGCACTAGGCAGGAAAAGACAATTGGGGTCAAGTGACCCCAGCGAGGTGATTGTCCAGTCTCCTTTTGAAGATTTCCAGGGTAGGTGACTGCACCACCTCTGGAGGAAGTTTATTCCACAGTCTGGACAACCTGAGTGTGAAGGAGTTTTTCCTGGAATTGAGCCTGAAGCAGCCTTCCAGGAGTTTGTATCCATTGCTCCTAGTCTTCCCCAGGGGAGCCCTGGTGAAGAGCTTTTCACTGAGTTCTTGGTGTACTCTCCTGATGTAGTAGTAAGCCGCTACCAAGTCCCTTCTCAGCCTTCTCTTCTGTAGGCTGAAGAGGCCCAAGTCCCTCAGCCTCTCCTTGTATGGCTTGTCTTGCAAGTCCCTGATCATGCAGGTGGCTCTTCTCTGGACCCTCTCAAGTTTTTCCAAGTCCTTGTTGAAGTGCGGCACCCAAAACTGGATGCAGTACTCCAGCTGTGGTCTCACTAGTGCAGAGTGCAGTGGGAGTATCACTTCCTTAGTTTTGCATAAGATGCAACAGTTAATGCATGCCAGCGTGTTGTTTGCCCTGCTGGGTACAGCATTGCACTGCCGGCTCATGTTCATAAGATGGTCAATCACTACCCCTAGGTCTCCTTCGGTCATGGTGCAAGTCAAATGATCGCCACCAATGAGTTTTTCCAGGATTTTCCCTGGGATGGAGGTTAGGCTGATTGGCCTATAGTTGCCCGAGTCCTCCCTCCTCTCCTTCTTGAAGATGGGCACAATGTTGGCCCTCTTCCAATCTTCAGAGATCTCCCCTGTGTGCCAGGATTTCTGAAAGAGTTTTGCCAGGGGTTCTGCAATGACCTCAACCAGCTCCATCAGCACTCTATGGTGAAGTCCATCTGGTCCTGCTGACTTATAAATGTCTAGCTTTTCTAGTTGGTTTTGCACCAGCTCAGCATCCACAGTGGGAAGGCTATTATTCCCACCATGCCCCTTGTGATCCTTATCTCGCTTGCCTTTCCCCTTGGTCCGGTGAAATACTGAAGCAAAGTGGGTATTCAGGAGTCCAGTTTTTTTCCTAAGTGTCCATTACCAGCTGTCCCAAGGTGTTAAGCAGGGGCCCCACACTTCCATTTGTTTTCCTTCTGCTCCCTACATACCTAAAGGACTTATTGTCCTTGACTCCCTTGGCTAACTTAAATTCAGTTGCTGCCTTAGCTTTCTCCCTACAGGTGCGGACCACTGTTGTATAGTCCTCCTTGAGGACTGTCCCTAGCTTCCACTGTGTGTACGCCTCTTTTTTCTTTTTCAAGGGGACTATGATGTCCCTATTGAGCCAGGAGGGCTTGTCAGCCCTTCTGCTACCTTTCCTCTTCATGGGAATGGTTTTCTTTTGTGCTTCGAGGATCGTGTCCTTGAGGACCAACCACTCTTCATGCACGCTATTCGCCTTCCATCCCTGGTCCCGCATTGCCTACCCTACTAATGCCCTGAGCCTACTGAAGTCAGCATTTTTGAAGTCCAGGACTTCAATCCTGCTAGTTGATTTGTCAACCTTGCGGCAGACAGTGAACCTGATGAGCTCATGGTTGCTGTTGCCCAGGCTACCCTCAATGTTCAAGCCACACACCAGATCATCTCTTTTGGCCAAGACCAAGACTAGGAGAGCAGTACCTCTGGTTGGCCTTTGCACTTCCTGGGTCAGAGAGAGCTCCTCGAATACAGTTAAGAAGCTACATGACCGATCTGACCTAGCTGAGTGTTCCTCCCAATCTATGTCCAGGTAATTGAAATCGCCCATGACAACCAAGTCCTTTGCCCATGCGGCTCTGTCAGTTCTTGAGAGAACTCCAGATCAAGCTCCTCCCCTTGGTTCAGTGGCCTGTAGTAAATGGCCGCAGTTAGGTCTCTCTCACCTCGTCCCCCCGCCCCACCAAAGCCTTACCCAGAGGGTTTCAAGCTGCTTATCTCTGGATCCAATGTCAGCCTCCAGAGAGGTGTACTGCTCCCTCATGTTATTTTTCATCTCTTTTATGGTCCATCCTGTCCCTACCAGTTATTGTTCATATGGTATCAGGAAGCAGACTCCCACATCAGATCAACTCTTGATATCAGCTTCCTTCTCCCATCTGTTAAAATTTCAAACAAGCACCTTACTTGGACATATTTGGAGAAATTTCCAGTAAATAACTGCAAAATTACCTCATTGACCTTGTAATCCCTCCTTAAAAAGTCTTAATTTCTGTGATGCCTATTAAAAAAATCTTAGTTTGCCAGTGAATTCAGTTTACTGACTATCATGCTGACCAATATTTTTTTCTTATACTTCCCCATCAATCTGTTTGCAGAGCTCTGTTGTCTCTTGTCTTAGACTGTTAGCTCTTTGGGGCAGGGAATATCCTTTTGTTCTCTTTATAAATTCCCTAATACAATGAGGTATGGTCCTGGCCTGGGTCTCATTCTTAATATAAATAAATAATAATAAAAGCAAACATACTCAAGTTGATATGATAAAATACAGGAGGATATGGTATATGATGTCAATAGTATATGTTTTTGCTAACTGTATTTTTCAGTTCTGCAAATATGCTTTTCAAATGGCATGGATAAAGGACTTATGCTTTACATATGCATTAGCATTACTTTATATCTCAAACAATAAAGGATGCTGGGTGCAATGAGTCACACAACATGTGCAGTACTATAACAATGTATGTTTTATACCCCCAAAATTACCTTAGTGAAAGAATAAATGGTAAAGTCAAACAACCAAAAGCTAGAAAATGGTTGCTGGTATAACTTTAATTCAGTACCCTTGTCCTTATACATTATGATATAGTCTTTAATGATTACATACTCCACCTTTATTCAAAGAATAAGTAATTATTCAGTATTTTTCTCCCCATTCAATTAGTACCTGTTAGTCTCAGTTTCTGTATGCTATTAGTATTCTTTACTGAATATAACATTATTAGTTTCTTCATGAATATTATCAGTTTCCTATACTGCTCCAATCACAGCATCTGATTGCTTCATAAATTTTAAAGAATGTATTTTACCAATACATGTTGACATAAAGGTGTATTACTATCCCCACTTTTCCGTAAACTGAGGCACAATGATAAGAAGCCAGCATTGTCAAAAAAATCCACTAATTTTGGATGTTTAGTTTGAAACATATAGTCCCTGGCAATATCTATACCTTCAAGTACCTGGCAATATATATACCACATCAGTTGTTCAAAGCTCAGCTCCTGTTGACTTCAGTTGCAGTTGTGAGCATGCACCATTTCTGTAAATCATACGCTTGTGTCTCAGCATCCATGGAAATGTTGTCATCCTCAATTAGAGGCCAAAAGTCAAAATTCTGGCTTAAGTTATTGTAGTCTAACTTCTCTAGTGCCAGAAGCTGCTCAGGGAACTACTGTTTAGCCCTTGCACTGCTCATTGTGCTGGCAATACACTGTACCCTTCGGATCTATGCCCTCTGCTGCATAGGCTAAATGGGTAGTGTGTTGTCCCGCACTCCCTGGCTAAGTACAGACATTCAAAGAGCCCAAGCCTGAATTGATTCAGTCTTTGCAGGTTAGTCTAACCTGCATAGATTGAACCAACAAGCAAGTGAACAGATATTCTCTTTTGATTCTGGAAATGCAGCCACATGCTTGCAGTAGCTCAGGTTAGAAGCTGGGGGTGAGGCCCTCTTCCCTTCTGCAGTGGCTGGAAGGCTGGAGGGAAGCTGAGCTGAGGGGAGGGGGGCATGGCTAGGCCCTGGCAGTGTGACTATGATTAGGGAGGGGTTTAAACCCCCACCCTGGCCTGCAGGGACCCCAGCAGGTTGTGCCTGGAGGGGGAGGGGAGATGCAGGCCATGCTAGGCTTTTGGGCGGGGAGCAAATCCAGACCCTGGCCCCTGGCTGGCACCAAAGGGTTGAGCAGTGAATACAGGGGCATGGCCAGATCTCTGGCCCCAGATCTGAGGTGAAGTGGGGGAGGAAGGGTGGAATCACAGAGAAGCATGGTTGGCAGGGACGTCCAGGGGTCCTCTAGTGTCTAGTCCAGTCCCTGCCTGAGCCCTGGCCAGGCTCTCCGGTACAAGCACAAGAATCAAAAGAGTGGAAGGTTTGCTTGCCAGGGGGGCTTGTACTGCTGAGGAAAAAAGCCACCAAGGGCCTCCAGCAGCCAGTTTTCCCCCCCTGCCCCATGGTGGGGCCCAGCATTGCACCCCTCCAGCCCTGAGCCCTGTGGCAGATGAGGTGGAGGAGGGGGAGATCCCTGTCCACTGCAGTGGCTCCATGAGAGCCCAGCCTAGGCACAGGGAGCCAGGAGCAATCTGGGTGCACAGCTCCCACAACCTCAGCCCAAGTTGCAGCCAGCTGGGAGGGGTCCTACCCCCACGGGTTGACCTGGCTTGGCCCCACCATCCACCTGCCTCACCAGGGACTGGGGCTGCAGGGCTCAGCTGGGCTGGCCTGCAGGTGCTGGTGAGGGTGGGCATGGAAGGGTGCAGCACTGGGTCCTACTGTGGGGCAGGGGGTGGAAAACCAGCTGCAGGAAGCCCTTGGTGGTTTTTTTCCCCAGCAGTACAGAGCATCCCCAAGTAAGCAAACCCCCCACTCTTTAGATTCTAGTGCTTGCACTAGAGGGTCTGGCCATGGCTCAGGCAGGGGCTGCACTAGAGGACTTCTGGAGGTCCCTTCCAGCCCTACTTCTCTGATTCTCCCCTCATTCCCTTCCCCCTTCACTTCAGGCCTGGGAGGAGCAGGGTTTCCCACCCCCACACCCTTCCCAGCCAGCCAGGGCAGTGATAGTGCTCTGGCTAGTGTGGAGATGGGTTGGGGATAACCCTGCTCTGCTGGAGCAGATAGCACAGCCCAGCTTAGTCCAGCCCAGGGCTGCAAAGCATCCTGGGATGCTGGGGCACTGTGAGTTAACTTAAACCAGGAAGGGGTCTGGGACAGAAGTTTCGTAAACTGGTTTGACCTAAATCAGTTAAGTCTGATACTACATTCTACCAGGTTTATCCTAAACCAGTTTCAGACATTTTGAAAGTGGTTTATGCACCACCCTCACTGGGAGTCTATTCCAGAGTCTGGTCACATGAACCATGAAGAAGTTTTTCCTTATATCCAGTCTGAAACCTTCTTCTAGGAGTTTATGACCATTGCTCCTGGTTTTCCCCTGGGCTGCTTTGGTAAATAGTTGTTCACCTAGCCCCGATGCTCTCCCCTCAAAGATTTGTAAGCTGCCACCAAAGTCATCTCTTTTCTAGGCTGAACAGTCCCATATCTGTCAGCCTTTCTTTGTATGGCTTGCTCTTCAGGCCTCTAGTCATACAAGTGTCTCTTCTCTGGATTCTCTCAAGCTTCTCCACATCCTTCTTGAATTTCTGTTCTGCTACAGGTTTAAACTGGTTTCTGATCACTTAAACCAGTTTATATGTAACTTCTGTCCCTAGCCCAGGGAGGGCAAAATGCGGCCTGGGGGCCAGATGCGACCCACCAAGCCATTCTATCTGGCCCATGGGGCCCCTAAAATAGTTAGAAAATTAATATTAATCTGCTCTGGGCTGCCTGTCATGTGGCCCTTGATAGGTTGCCGAAACTCAGTAAGCATCCCAAAATAATAGCCAGCCCCTGCCCTAGCCCCTGTTATAGGGGCAGCACTGGCAACATGAAACTCACCCCCCACCCCCGTGGCCCCCAGGCCTTCCTCTGCCACATGGCTATGGGAAAGGGAGCAGTTGGGGATTGTGGGGCACATGTGGCTTGAAGGGAGCCAGTTTGACAGCTTCAGTTCAAGTGACTTGCCCTGCATCACATGCAGACACTATATCAGAGACAGACACCATATCTAATTCTCAAAGAATCATTAAAGTTCCTTAACCATGAAGCCACGTTTTCTCTTTCTGCATCTGCGTGCTTCATTTGTACTTCTGCTAAAGAAGCTCTTCAATGGAAAAAAAAAGGCTCCAAATCTTGCAACAAATTAAAAGGCATCCTAAAAGACACTATACATCCCTGATTAGTTCCTATTAAAAGTCCATTCCATGCACTAAGTAAGCCAGGTGTGAGAAAAAAACACTATGTGATTATGTAATTAAAGAACGTATCATAATACAATTGGCCAGAAACAAGGTGACACAAGAACACTCATTTTGTATTTCTTACCTTATACATGTTAATTTTACAATGTCCACACTATTCCAATGTAACTTTTGGCTATAATTTTCTAATTAAAGACAACTTATAAACAGAAATGTATCATGTTAGTCTGAGCGGTCATACCTTTAGATCCAAAGCACAGACCTTTATCACCAAAGCTACTACAGTGACTAGTGGCAAAGTTAGACTGGCAGCAAAGTTACACTGGCAACTTCTACGTGGACTAGAACTGTAACTTTTCAGCAAAAAAGAAATTTGCCTAAATATTAAGTTTCAGGGGACTGAAACCATTAGCTAATTCTGGCTAAGTGCAGAAAGCAGTTTCAGCCAAGGAAAAAGGCAGCTGGTGAATTAAAAAAGCAGGGAAAAAGTTTGATTTTTTTTTAAATGAAAAGTTTAGTTTTGGAAATGGTGAAAAGTTAAAATTAAGGTAAATTTGTTAAAAAAATGTACCTGAATTAAAAAGAAAGAAAAAAAATAAAAAGGTTCAATAACCTCAAAATTAAAGAATACGTCTCATTTGGGGTTCCTATACATGGTCAGAAAGGCTGCTCTGATGCGCTGTACTTAGAGTGTATCGGAGCAGACTCCATTAATCGAGTCTGCTGGAGCATGGTAATTACTGCGCTCCAAGAGACTGCAGCGACATGTGTATCAGTGTCCCTGCACTGAAAAATGGTGGCAGGGCACATTAAACTAAAGCTTGTTTGACAAGCTTTAATACAAAGCGCCCCATCACCATTTTTCAGTGTGAAAATGCTGGTACATGTGATGCTCTGGGCACTTTAATTAGCATGGCTCTCAGGGTTGTACTAATTAAAGCACCACGCACCCTCGCCCTCACCACTCACCCTTGCTTCCACATCTATAAACACCCTTGGGGTCTAACAAAATGTTTTGGCTCGACCCTAAATGAAATTTTTTATTTCATTAAAAACATTTTCTGTTTTAGTTGAATGTCACCTGATTTCCCCCACGCCGCCCCTGCG
>NW_005842395.1:1333364-1360543 GCF_000455745.1 Alligator sinensis | reverse complement strand
CCCCCCCCCCCCCCCCCCCAGTTTTTCAGCACTGAAAAAAGAGTCCATTACTTGATTGGTTCAGTGATTTTAAACCTTTTTTTTTTTACACTCAAGGCATCCCTGTGGATAGACTCAAGGCACTGTTGGATAGACTCAGAAAATACTAGCTCTTAGTTTTCATTCTTGTGTTGATTACAGAAAAACAACAGAAAAGTTTTTTTCTGTTGCAAAGAAGTCAGAAAGACCACAACCATGAAAATAGAGATTTCTATCTGAAATCTCTATGAATTGTGTTTGCACACCTAACAGTGCTAACGTTGTGGAGCAGCTTACACCACACTTGAAAGAATCTCAAAGCATGCCAAAGCACGGTTGAGAATCACTGGCCTGGCTTGTAATGTGGGCAACTCACTGGCTCCCTCCTCTCATTCTTCCTACTCCAATCAGTGAGCCTCTTCCTAGCTCCTGCCTCCCTCCACCTTTGCTTCTGTTCATACTTTTCCCCACCAGTTCCTGTCTCCTTTCCTTTCTGTTGCCTCCTACTGTCTGGCTCTTGTAACTTTTCTCTCCACCTCTATACATTTCATACCTCCAAAGTCAAGTTGGGATTTATCTTCTCTCTTTTTCTTTTGCCTTGGCACCAGCAGGTGAAGTACTCAGAGCAAAGGAGAGAGCCTGTTTTCTCTCAGTTCTGGTGCCCATTACCACAACAACCATCAGCATTCAGGATAAGGAAGTCCTGCTTTGACCCTGCAGTGTAGATGGGGGCACGTACTTAGTACAGATGGACGCTTCATAGAAGTTATCTTCCAAGAGGCATGTCTGTCTACACTGTAATCCCCTCCCACTAGGGTAAAAAATCCCAGACTGGGCTCAGTGCTAATACACTGCTACCCGTATGTGAAGCAGCTAGTTTAAAGCTCATTCAAGTATCTCTACACAACACTGCAATGACTGCAGTACAGACATACCCAATACGTCTCTAATTAGCATGTGCATATAGAGAGTTGTCAAAGGTTTACCGTTTGGCCAAATCTGGGCACATTTTTAAGAAGACCTTTGACAGCAGGGTGATCCCCAGCCCTCACCTTCTCCTTTGTTCCTGCCAAATTTCAAGTCCCTGTTTTAAAGATTGGAGGCAACTCAGATTTTGCTTTTCCCTAATTTTAGTTTTGGAAATACTTGAATAATTTTATTTTCAGCTTTCAAAAACATTTTCTTTTGAGGCAGACACTTGGGATGGAAAAATAGCTGTCCAAATTTAGTAAGTCTAGTGAAGTTATATGTACCTGAAAACAAGATCTTATAAAGGCAAGGTTAGCTATAGAGATATCCGATACCAATATGTATAAAAGTACCATTTTTTCTTGCATATAAAGTGCATCTTTTCCCCAAAATTAAGCTGTTGGAAACTGGCATGTACACTATACTTCAGGAAATACAGTTGCTGTCACTTAAGCCTCTGTGGAGGGGGGGGGTGGTGGTGATGGGAGGTCAGGGAAAGAAAAGTAAAATGGTACTTGCTGCACAGTACTGGCTGCAGACACTTTCCCTCCTGCTCGTTGGCTCTGGGTCCATCAGGGTGTCAAACAGAGCACATGCCCCTGCCAGCCCCCTGTGTGGCATGCAGCCTGCCTTGCCCCACATTGCTGTGGGTCAGTTGGGAAGTACAGGCAGCAAGGAGAAGCCAGAAGAGTCAGGAAATGAGAGATGGGCTGGGGAAAGGCTCCGCATCTGGTTTTACCTTGCTCCCCATCATTCAGCTAAGCAACAGGGTCAGCAATTTAAAAGCCAGAGGGACCAGGACTTGGGCATGCGGAGGCTTTCCCCAGCCTCAATTCTAGCTCCTGCCTCTTCCTTGAAACTCTGCTGCCCAGCAGGGTGGCAATTTAAAAGCTGAGCTCTGTTCCTAACTGCTGGCTTTTAAATTGTTGCCCCATTGCTCAGCTGGGTGGCAAGAGGAAGCTAGCAGGAGCTGGGACCTGGGTTAAGGAGACTTTCCCAGAGCCCCACTCCCAGGCGCCAGCTTTTAAACTGTCGCCCCACTGTTCAGGAGCTGACAAAGCCCTCTGTCTGTTCCTGAAATCAGGGACTGCCTGGTTTTGGGAACGAAGGGGCAGGGAGCAGTGGCTGCTGCTCCCGTGACCCCTCAGTCTATTGGATGGGGAGGTAGCAGCTGCCCCCTTCTGCTTCTCAAAACCAGGAGCTTTTCCCCCAGCTCCATTCCTCCTGGTCCCTCAGGAGGACTTAGGCTGGGGGAGAGTGTACAAATATTCAGTCTCCTAGGAGAAACTCTCCTGGAAATAATTTAACCCTGGTTGCTGCTGGGTTGTTTTTTTTCCTTCCGGAGTGGCAATTTCTGCTCCAGGAGAAAAAGCCTGAATGTCCATCTGTACACTTTTGGTTTCTACTAAAAGAACAGTAATTTTTCCAGTAGAAGCTGAACGTCTGTACCTGGCTGTCATATCAGCCCTAGGGGCTTTGGGGATGGAAGGAATAGAACAGTGACTTACTTCCAATTACTGCCACGTGAAACTTGAGTTGGTCCTCTGTGGGTGTGTCTACAGGAGATACTTTACTGTAATCTACTCTACTGCACAGTAAAGCATCAGCATCTACATGTGTGCACCCTTTACTGCACAGTAAATTAGTCTACTGCACAGTTAGCTAGTACCTGTAAATACAGGTAGTAAACTAACTGTGCCATAGCTACTGCGCAGTAGCGTATGTGTAGACACTGATGGGGACCAAATTTGCTCCCTGGGAACCCCCCAGGACCAGGGGAGTTCCCCATCCTCTGTGGCCTCCTAGTGTTGGGGCTGACCAGGAGCAAATTTGCTGCCTGCCAGCCCCAACGCTGGGGGACCACAGGGGATGGGGAACTCCCCTGATCCTAATGCTACTCAGCTCCCAGGTCCCCCCAGAAGCTGGAAGGCAAGCAATACCAGGATGCGGTAGATCTCTGCCCCCAGGTTCTGGTGCTGCTCAGCTCCTGGCTTCCCACAGGTGCTGGGAGCTATGCAGAACCAGGACTCGGGAGCTCCCTGCTTCCCTGTGCAGACAGGGGCTGACTGAGAGCTGTCCTGCTACTGGGGCAGCTCCTAGGCATCTCTGGGCTGTGCAGGGATTTTCCCAAGCAGTCTGGGGCTGGTTGGGCAGTGCCCCAGAATGGGAACAGATCCCGACCAGCCACAGGCTGCTTGCGGAAATCCCTGTCCAACCAAAAGCTGGCTGGGCAGTGCCCCAGAAGGGATAGTTCCTGGCCAGCCATGGGCTGCACAGGGAAATCCCCACCCAGCCCTGACTGGGAACTGCCCCAGAAGGGGCACAGTTCCTGGCAGGCCCTGGACTGCATGGGGAAGCCCCTCTGGGCACAGGGTTTGTCCCTGTGGGCATAGGGTCAGGAGAGCTCTGCACATGTAGCTGTGCCCTGTGTTTGTTTTTAAATTGGGACTTCAGTGAATGGGCAAGTAGTCAGTTGTCCTGGGCTTGTTTACAGAAGTTATTATTAGTACTCTGTTCATAGGAGGCACACTTTTAACAAACTGAGCACTAAAGAAATAATAATCAAGTTGTAAGAAAATAGCTGACTGGAATTTTACAAATGCAAATATTTTTCTTGTGGCAAGTTATATTAAAAGTTGGCTCTGATTCTCTGTACAAAATATAGCTCAAATGCAGCAAAATATCATCTCTGGTTCTGTAGTGGCCATGACTGTTCCCAAACAGTTTTACCAATGCTTTTTCTCAAAATTTTCAATAAATCTTAAAATGACCTGGTTTCAGATTCTATATTCACTGAAGTCAGTGGAAGTTTTGTCATTGTCTTCATCAGAAAAGTAGAAAAATAAGGTCCTAGAAAAAAGATGGAGTGGCTCAAATTTGTTACATTTAAGTTCAGAGTTGTCCTCTTGATGCATTTTTCCAAATTAAATCAACCTGTACTTTTTAATCTTGTTTACTGGCATATACACATGCATATATTTCAGTACTGGCATTCATTGTTATTTCTGTTACCAAAATGTGTTAGATGCAAAACATAAAGGAAGATGGTTCCTGCCCTGAAGGAAAAAAAAAACTATTATGAGTGACAGGGTATGATATATAGGCAGAGAGAAATCTGGGTGATACATAGCAAACATACTGTTAGTAAAGTTTCCAAGTTCTTTGTTTTTGCTTTCTCTTTTGTTTATTTTGCATAATCTATCCCAAGATGTGCTTATGCCTATACATAATTAATCGACTAATTTCTTGTAGGTATCATCACAGAAACATACTTTCAAATGGAATCCAAATATGGAGAATGTAATGGTCTTGCAGGCCAGCATAGAAAGTGGATCTATTTATAAATGGTTGCATGGAAATAAGCAGAAACCATGTGAGACTGGATATTTAGTCTGTCATTATTTGCAGAACAAAGAGGGAAGGGAGACAACATCTTCCAGCCCTTTAAGCTGTGGATGGAAACTCAATATAACTGACAAGCCAGTGGTTCTCTCATAGTCTCAGGCAATTCCTGGATGGTGCTCTCTCTCTCCAAAGAGGCCAGGTGGCCAGAGTGGCTGAAAAGCTCTGTTTTCTAGGAGTTCTCATCAGCATAAGGCCTTTACAAGGCAGTATCTTAATGGCAGACTATGCTGGGTCTGCAGCAAACATGGACTGGAAAGCTACAAAGGACTTCTTTGTGGTTTTTCTGCTTAGCTGTGCCTAGCATTTATGATTGAGCTGGAGGTTGAATAAGTAGGTATGAGACTTGCTTCCTTGCCTGATACGATCTCATCCTTTGTATAAAAAGAAATAACCTATCTTACCGAAGTATAACACAAGTTAATCTTTATTTTGAAGAATTGAAGCAGTTTCAGTATTTTAAACAAATGTTACTCTATAACCCTTCAAGAAAGACTCAAATGGCCATTAGGTTGCAGTAGTTGATAATGTTTTTTCTAGCATTGGGAAAGATGAATACACATCATTACTGACCCTTTTGTGCATTCTGTTGCTTTTTATTTTTATGCCGGTTTTCTTTTCTCCTATAGCATGTAAAAATAGTATTAAAATGTTATTTTATTCTGTGGATGTTACACTAAAATATGAACTTTCAGAAGAGTGAGACTAGAAAGTTCTCAATTTTATCACACCATTTGCTTTATCCAAGTATTGATGTAAACACTATCATTGTTAATGCCATATACCTGTAACGTCAGCCTTTATACAAGACTAGAGGAGGATGGAAATCTTTTATTTGATAAGATATATTTGTATACAAGTACAACCAGTTTTCACTATGTTTTTGTTTGTTTTATGGTTAATGTGCTACACTGAAAGTTGTACATGTTATAATAATACAGAAAAATATTAAAGCAATAAAGCAAGAGCAGTAAGGCAAAGAAGATTTACTAAGGATCTGAAAATTATTTGCATGGTAACATAATACTTCTTAGAAAACAAAAATTTTCTCAAATTGCTGTTCCCCTGAAAAGTTGTTTTCCCTTCTCTCAAATATTTTTACCAAGCTGATGGGACAGCAAGAGTCACCTTTCTCTGATGTTATATTGCAATGTCATTTGCATTTGCAGGCTCTTCCATCAATGCATTAATAACTTGAGCATTTTTATGTTATATAAAACAACTTTACAATGATGTTAAATATTTTACTTGTACTTGATTTGTATGCATACAGATAATTGCAGTACTTGTATTTATAAGAATATTTTAAATGAATATTTTAAGTTACCACTTATTTTAAAAAATAATTGCAACTCAAAACAGTAATTGCCCAAAACAAAGAGATTGCAGACTGTGAGATTGTGCTCTTCACTGTGAATCTGGTAGGTGGTTTGATATCTGTTTTATTCTTTTCATTTTTTTGGTTTAAAAAAAAATGTCAAGAAACCTTTTTTTGGTGGGTTTTTTTTTTGGCGGCTGTCCTCTACACTAGCCAGTCCAGCAACTAGTTAATTTCTTCCTAAAGGGAATCAGGGCTCCCTGATGGCTTATTCCAAATCATTGCTTCGGACTTATGGACTTGTGTCTTTTGTTGGCTCTGCTATACCTTGGTCATCAGCAGGCAAGCTGTTGCCACTGCTCACTGAGGCAACTCTGAGGTAGAAGAAGCCTTTCTCAACTCAAGACCATCCTTTCCCTAGATTGGTCAGATATTTCCCCCTAGAAAAATCAAATTTACAAGACATGTTGCTCTAAGTCAAGCCAAGCTTAAATTAGAATGCTTGCCTCTGTATAACTTCATCTACAAATCTATAATGTTCCCATCTATAGCTACATTCATATATATAGCCAATCTTCAATCAAAAGATTGGTTTGTATTTTGTGGCTTTAAAGACAACAATCCACAAACTGATATGTTGAAAATCTACACTGCTGTAACATTTTAGATTTTTAAAATTATTTACCTTTTAAGAATCCCATAACCTTGTCATTATTTATGTTCTTTATTTACTGTTTGATCTCTTATAACTTGGACATGAAAATTAATCAAGAAAGTTTCATTTTTAGATTTGTTCTGGTGCAATTTTGGGGATTAGTACAGAATGGGGTTTAATAGGTAGAATATTTATCCAATAATAAACATTTCACTGGGTTGGCAAATAAAATATCAAATAAATATACAAATATTTTGGGGATTTACTTTTGCAAAAGCTTTAAAAATATATTTTTGTCTAGACTTATGTTGACAGTACCTTATGTTTGATAGGAACCACACATATCTAACAAAATGCAAGTGTATATCAATCCCTGTATTACCCAATTTATTACAGTATTCCCACTTAATTATACAAGCTTTACTTTTGTTTAATTTTGTCACCAATTTTCATATGCCTAGCATCTACTCATACTGATCTCATATAGATGTTTTCCACTGATCAGGTCTATTGATGCAGTCTATCATTTTAGTTATATTGTTGTATGTCCACTCACTGTCACATTTTTTCTCATTTCTTCTTTTGAGGGAGATGTGCCATGTGCCCCTCTTATCTGGTTTTTGTCTAAAGACTTTACCCATTTTATTTTCAATACTGAAAACTGAAGATTGATTTTAAGAATGGTAACCTATATCTACCCAACCTTTTTTCTCTAATACACTCAATGTATAATTTTAATATACCCACTATACTTTTCTGTATAGGTTATTATACAACATTCATCATCATAGTATCTAATTTATGAGTTAACATACCTTATTTTTTTTAAATGCACAAATTTAGTTGACTAGCGTTTAAGGAGACAACCCCACAATCACCAGCCCCCTAAGACAGAAAGTAATAAAGTAGCCGAACAAGAAATGTGGACTTAATTAAATAACTGAGAGGGAACAAATTTTACAACTGGGTGCCTTTCACTGACAAAACACTGCCCCCAAGCACATACATACTTATGATTTTAAGTGAAATTGCATCAGCTGTGATTTTCAATAGTCACAAACAGTTACATTTAGAAGGGTAACCTTTCTGATAAACAGGATCCACACTATATAGGGGTTAAAAATCCTTAGCAAACCTTAAACTACACCAGAAACAAAACAGATACCTAATGTTATCTTTGCAGCACTGGTTTTTATACTTCCTGTGGTTTAACACTAATCATAGGCCACTGCATTCTGCATTTGACGTACCTTTTAAGCATTTTCAAGGGAAGTTCCATTTACAGCATATTACATTCGTTCAATTCAGAGGTCACAAGGGCATGAACTATGACAAGGTTCACATCACAGAAAAAAACTTTCATAGTCATTACCAGGGGAATGAATCTGCATACTGCTGTTAGGGGCTATAGCTGACTCAATTTGTGGTCAACAATATCAAAAGCTACTATTAGTTTCAAATAAATGAAATACTACTAACATTTGTCCACTGATTGAAGTAGACTGTCAGCTAATAAGGTGAGGTCTCTATAACAAATCCAATTCCTAATTGAAAAAAAATGAATATTTGTCCTTTAGGTATTAATCCAATGTAGAATGAATTTTAGAAACAAACTTTCTGTATACATCAGTTCATTTTTCGCTCTCTTGGGGCCACAGGGGACAGAACAAGAAGTAATTGTTTTAAATTACAACAAGATTAGATAGTAGGAAGAACTTTCTAACTCTGAAGGGAGGTACTCTATGGACCAGATTAAAGTAGAGAAATAGAAGAATCTCCATTCTTGGAAGTTTTTAAGAGCAGCTTAGAAAAATACTTATCTGGAATGGTTGATAGAGTTGATCCTGTCTGTGGTCCTCCTGAGGTTCTTTGCAGCCCTGCTTTTCTTTGATCCTCTGATTCAGTTTTTGGAATGTCAGGACTTGTGATTTATTTTGCTCTTGTTAATTTTTCTTGATTTATAACTTGTTTCCAAAGTGATGTAGTAGAAGGTACAGAGAGCCATAACAGGTTATCTCATGGGGAAAAAACCCCCAAGAAAAAATCAAGGAAAGTTAAACTTAAAGTTATGGATCTCACTATATCTGAAGAGGTTGGTACATTTATACAGGGGACCTGAAACCTATCCACCCTCCAAGAAGAAGTGATTTTGCCCATATATGGGCAATCAGTTTTTCACCTGGCCCTGGTTTATTTTTGACTAGCTAAACCACAGAATGTAAAAATTACCATATTTACCCAAATCCAAGGTGACTTTGAATTTAAGATGAACCTCCCCATAAGTAGATTCTAGACAAATTCTAGACAAATTTATTAAAAGTTTCTACATCTGGAATCTAGTTATTGGGGGGGTCATCTTAAATTTGTGCTCCCTACTATTGAGACAGGGATATGGCAGCAGGGGTCAGGCAATGGGGAAAGAAGAGGCAAGGGAGCAGGTTGTGGGGAAGCAGAGGTAGAGGTAACCAGTGGGGAATGCTGGGGCAGGAGTGGGGGGAAGCAGAGGCAGGGAAAAGGTTGGGGGAGAAAGCAGGGGTGGGAGAAAGCAGGGATGGGGGAGCAGGCAGCCTGTCCCTCATCCCTTGCTCCCCTGGGTTTGGGACAGAAATTATACATAAATCAATATAAGGGATTGGAAACTGGTTTAAATCTGTAACACAACAGACATTTAGTGCACATAAAACACTTTCAAAATGGCAAAAATTGGTTTAAGATAAACCTGGATAGATGTAGTATCAGACTTAACTGATTTAGGTTAAATTGGTTAATTGAACTTCTGTCCCTCCAGATTCAAGTTAACTCACAGTCCCCCAGGATCTTGAGATGTTCTTCACCTTCCCTGCAACCCCCCTGCACCCTCGCAGGGTAGGCAGGCTAGTTTTGGCCCAGGCTGTCTGCTCCAGCTGAGCAGGGAGGTGTGCCCTAGTGCCTCCCAGCTTCTGGCCTGGGCCACATCAGGTATGTGGCTGCATTTCCAGAATCAAATATGAATGTCTGTTCACTTGCTTATCAGTTCAATTTACGCAGCTTAGACTAATTTGTGAAGATTGAATTGATTCAGCCTTGGGCTTTTTGACCATTTGTACTTAACCTTGGTGACTATTTCTCCACCCCTTACCTCTTCCTTCTGCTGCTTTCCCCACTAATCCAGGCACAGGTAGAACCCCAGAGACAGGAAGCACCTGTCCTGGGAGCATGGCTCTGTACCACCTACATTTCTTCTTCTCTGCACTGCTCCCCTTCCCTTTCCCCTGCCATGGCTGTGAGAGCTGAAAGGAGGAATCTGCATGCTGCTGATGCTGTCCCTGCCCCAGCCACTTCTCACAACTCCAAGCTGCAAACCTTATTGATTCTAAGACGAAGCTTTGTTTTCCTTATGATGAATAGGGGGAAAATACCTCATCCTGGAATCAAGTAAATACAGTACCTATGAAGTCACTGGTACAACATCACACAGAAAATATGTGGCAGAGCTCAAAATGGAACTCTCCTTCTTGAATCCCAAACTGTTGACTTCAGCACCAGACTAATCTCCTTTTTGCACTTCAGCTACATAGCATGATGCTCAATAAAAAAAATAAAATGCTCAAACCAGATGACCTTGCAATTGTTATGAAAAGGGCAGCTGGTAACAGCCCTCTGAGGAGGGAGAACAAAAAGTAGGAGCTTACAGTTCATCGTAGCCTGCTGCTGATTAGAGTTGGTTCATGCATTTAATTCACATACACAGCAGTGTAACTAGAGGTGGGAGGCTGCGTGTTGGTTTTGAGAGGGTACTAAAAGGGTGCCTTTGATATCTCACAGGCCCCATATTTTGCACATGCACAAAAATGGAGGTGTCACCCACATTCTTATCAACAATTTAGTGACAATGTGCTGCAGTAAGGTTCCAGATTACTCAGATTTTATTATTTAAAAAAAATATATCGCAAGACATTTCTGAGCAACTATGAAGTATTATAAATAATTAAAACTAAACTACAATTGTCAGATGAACAACATACATTTTGTGATGCAGTACTCTTGCATTATTAGTGTCTGTTTGCATACTCACTAATTCATAGAATTCAATCATTTGCAATTGTTCCCCTAGTCATTAGTGTGAAGCAGTAAAGTTATACAGAAGAATCATTTACATCCTTGTAATTCCTCACATCCCTAACATTATCTCAGTGTCAAATTTACTGTTGCATATAGAGCTAAACTCTTTTTATTGTTGGTTGGATTTCTACTAAGCTATTCATTTTCCACACAAAAGGACCACATTTTCCCTTTTTTTAAAAAAACCCAACAATTTATCAAGTAGGTACTGTCTGCTTTTCCCCAACTTTTATATTATGAAGTGAATCTTTCACTCTATCCAGGAAAAGAAAACAAAAAGTCTTAGGATATATTTAAAAACAAGAATTTACCATTATGCTAAAATAAATTCTGTCTGATTTGGGAAGACTAGATCCTTTTAATAAGAGAGACTAAATAGTTTAGCATGGCCTTTTCTTTATGTTTTATTTAAGATGTTAATGGAGCATATCCATAATTCTGATAATTTATGTTTGAATCACTTTTCTCCAGAACGATGCATTGTGAGTACAGTAATATGAAAGCAAGTCCTCTTAAAGAACACGCATCAATTCAGTTACTTTCTGAAGCATACTGCAAATGCCCTCTAACAGGGCACAGCAACATTACATAAATCATCTTATATG
Organism: Alligator sinensis; assembly: GCF_000455745.1. NCBI lineage: Eukaryota > Metazoa > Chordata > Crocodylia > Alligatoridae > Alligator > Alligator sinensis. The sequence goes on along the minus strand of NW_005842395.1, from coordinate 1,349,475 downwards.
AAAAATTAACATGACATCAAATATTTATAAATATTAATGTGTATGTTAATATAACCAAAGCTGTAACAAACAATCATAACCTTGCCAAGTTTCTTAGGACAGGCGCCGCTGATAATGATATCCATTATCTCTGGAGGAACACACAATTACAAAAGTATACATGGGATGCTATAGTCTTATCTGCTTTTAAATACATCCATTAAATGGTCCACCTTATATTTGATATTAACCCTTACCTTGTCTGTGGTTAAAATTGTGTCCATGCTTATATTATAAAACCCTGAAATCAGAAGCTTCTAAAAATTCACTTTGTATTTAAACATGATATACATTAGGAGGTCTCAGTTTCAGAGCAAGTTTGTGTGGTAGTTAATGATTTCAAACACTTTTTTACTGTAATTTATATTAGACCATCAATGCCCATAATACTTTAAAGAAAATGTTGAGCCAATAGCTCAAAAGTAACTTTGTTTTTCAAATTGATATTATGCAGGGTTTTAGGTTATATATCTTAGAATAGTGACTACTAGAAATGCACAATAGATTGACCTGTGGAATTTAGCAAGCTGAATTGGAGCCAGATTATATATTTCATATTTACAATTTACATTTATATATTCATTGTACATGTATTAATCAAAAAGTGCAGGAGTGGGTTGTATATGTGAACTAAAATATGCCTGCAGCCCTTTTATTGTTGCAGTTGTCACTGGGAGAACAACTTTGCAAGACATATTTCTAGAAAAAAATAACACTTGTGAAATAAGTACCAATCAAATCTGGAATAAAATCTTGGACACTGTCAACAAGACTTGTCTGACATTAATGAAGTCAATTATAACATTAATAATTTTAATGTGGTAACTTTTTTTTTTAATTATTGCTGGAGTTGCTCTAGGGTATATTTAGACTGAGTCCCACACAAGAAAACCAAAGTTCTTTTCAAGGAATAGTGAATTAAGATAAAACCCTGATTCTCTGGAAACAAACACCTTGGTTTATCAGATGGAGGAACTGAGGAACAAAAACGTTAAATGACTTGCCCGAGTTCAGAAAGGAAATACGTGGCAAAGTCAGCTATCCCTACACTACAGACTGCATCTCCAAGCAGTGATTTATGCGGCAGACAGTACTCATTTGTAGGTTTGGTTATTTTAAAATTGTATAACAAGTATGGGAAAAGAGTCTGCACTCTTCTTTGGTTGATTTCTATGGTCTTAAAATTTTGCTTGCTTACTTTTACAGTGCTTAGGTTGTTTTTTTACACAAAAATACCACAAATCCATTCCCTGGATAAACTGAGAACTCATGAGATATCCAGACATTGTGGTTCTGGAACCAAAGTCACAGGTTCCCTAGCCCTCATTTGAGCTGGGAGGAGATACTTGGATTGTTCGTCATGTTACTAACACTAGTTCAGATGTATGTAGATGCACTTCTCTTGCACTTACTGCTATAGTATAACTGGAAGAAAAATGGAGTGTTTTTTGAATGAAAAGTAATAATAAAAATAAAAATCCAGATTTTTAAACAAATTCTGGCTCAGCTCTTCCTGCCTCCTCAGACAGGGTTACAGACTTTTGTGACCCTTATTCCAGTTATATTTTGCCTTCACTGAAAACCAGGGATGCCAAGACTTGATGTCTCTTTTCTGTTACTAAAGTAAAAGGGGGTGGGGAACCCAATTAAATGATATAACAATGGAGCAACAAAGGGCACAATCAATTTTCAAAGCCAGTTCACCTTTAAAAGGTCATCAACAGTTTCCTGAAGAATGAGGTATTAGACTCCCAAGGCAATACTGGTAGATATGTTTCACGTCTCAGTCCTTTCCTTCTTTAAGGAAAAGATAGTCCTGCAGTTAAGATACAAAGGTTTAGTAGATCTTGTTTGAGTTACAGGTGATATTTTACCCTTCCTATGAAACTTGGGCCAATCCGTTCATACCTCAGTTTCTCATCTGTAATATAAATGCTTCCCTTTTGCAGCATTGGCTTTTCAAGGCAGGGAATCTATTACTATGTATTTGCAGAGCAGCTGGTATAATGGGGCCCCAGTTGGGGTCTCTTGGCTCTAACATAAAACAAATAGTGATAGTACACAATAAATAAATAAATGCAAAGCCTAGCATCTTTAAATATCTACATAAATAATTAAGTCATTTGAATTCTGAAGTTCTGTAAGCGTGAACTTTATTTCTATGGTAAACCATTCAAAGTAATGACTGTATTTTAATTCTAAAAAGAAAGAATTAAAAGAATAAAATCTATTGTTGAGTACAAGAAAGGGGAACAAACACAGCTACATGAAAATAACTATGGCACAAACCAAGCCTTTTAAAATATAGTCACCCAGGCTTCCACTCTGTCTCTGTTTTGTTTTGTTTTTATTATATTTTTGGGGTGCACAACTTTTGGTCATTGTTAGTTTAGATCACAACCATTCACTTACTGTCTTGATTCCTCTTGTTTATTGCTAGAAGGTGCCCTTTAGTGTATTTATAGTTTATGCACTAGAGATTTAAATTTCGGAGCCTATGTTATCTACAGAATCAGAAAAGTATATGCATACAGTGTGAAATCAGAAACGCATTCCCACACAAAGATGCCAATCTGAATAGGAAATTTATGCATCTGCAGTTTTAATTTTTATTTATAAAAAGAAAATCAATAGTTGTTGAGGAAAAAGTTACCCTTGATCTTTGCTAGCGAATGATAGTGCATTTTGCTTATATTATGTATAATTAACAGCACATTTTTTCCTGGCAATTACCTTTGTACGCTTCCACCCTCTCCTGCAACAATCTGTTAATGGAAAGTCAAAATATTTAAGTTATAGGTTTAAAATAATGTCTAATGCCTGCAGTTGCATAAAAGGACAAAAATATACTTGCTTCCACATAATTTATATAATTTTATGAACAGCTATAATCTGCCTATTTAAACAATCTGCTGCTTGCTCTGTATAATTATTCTATAAAAATCAAAAAAGATACTTGTTCATTTGTTTGTTTTAATACAGCAGAACTCTGCCCCAAGTTTAAAATTTTTGGTCCCTATCTTCCTGTATAAAGTGGGTGTGTGATTTTTTTTGTATTTACTTAATTTACTATGTAATGGTTAGATGTCAGAATCTTTACAGTAATGTTTGAAGGTGGTAACAATGCAAAAGGCAATTTTTAAAATATTACCTAAAACAGATTTTGTTTCTAGAGTTCCCAATGTGAAGGTTCTTTTAAATGTCCAGTTAAAATACTATTTTATCAAAGAAAGCTATAGGGCCTTAAAACACCTCTTGGAATAAAGTATTTTTATTATACTTAGAACTTAAAAAAACCCTATTAAAATAGCTATAAAACAAAGTATAAAACAGTACGAAGCAAAGGTCTTATGGCACTTTGGAAACTATCCCTCAACTTACACTGTCAAGCAGAAGTGGTATCTTGGTTAAGTAAGCACTTGTTAGACTTTACTGATCATTCAGCCATTAGTGTTGTTATAAAATAAGAGCAAAATGGAAGTACATTTTTAGGTTCCCTTAACAGATTGCAAATGTGATTCTTGCAGAGCTCATTTATCTATCACTGGAATAACATATTATTTGAAGCATAAGGGGAAATTCCATGAATTTCACTTGAATAAGTGGAGACACAGCTGGTCTACTGCCACGGTGGACTGTATTCAGCAGCCAGTGGGGACTGGGTTCAGGAATGAATGAGGATCCACGGCTGGAGGAAAGTAAACATGTTGCCAAGGTGACATACTTCATCTTGGTGGGACAGCTGTATTATTATTACAGCATCCCATTTCAAATAATCCATGGTGTGCTATTACTGAGAGAAACGTCACTTAACTTCTCCAGTAGAAAGATGCTGCAGTATCTGTGCTATTGCAGTATGTGTTCACAGAAATAATTCAAGAAACAGAGGTAGTGTGCATTTGGGGAATGAAGAGATAACATTGGGGGGAAAAAGTTGAACACTGTAATGATATTTCTAGGTTATTATTTTTTATACATGCAGCTTAGAGGAGGCCACTTAATAAAGATTACTTGAGAGTTATTTACCATTTTACATTCAATATAATTATTGTCCTAATTGTAGAACAATGTTTATGGAGTTCTGAACAGTAAGGAACTAACTTCAAGAGGGAAGAAATGTTTTCAAAGTTGCACAAAGGGGCCTCCTTTCCTTGGTGTTACTCATGTTAGACAGAAGGGATTGCTATAGGCAAGAGAGAGCAGAATTGCTATCTGGAAGGCAGAGGCTTTCTTCAAGAGGAGGCTGTGCATAAACAGTGGGAGATCTCTGTTCAAAGTAAGACAGTCAAGAGCTCTATTCTCACTGATTAACATGTATAATAGCAATTCCCTGCTCATTTATTTGCAATTATATTTTTAAATTTTAGTTGTTGCATCTCATTAACAGAAGTCCTGTTAGGCACAAATGTATGTAGTCAAGTGAGGGGGCCCTTTCATCTACCTGAAGAAATAATGATTACATAAATGGCATGAGATCAGAATGGATTTTTTTTGCTTTTATTGTTCTGGTTTTTGTTCTTTTTTTCCTCTTTGTCAATATTTAACCAAAATTCCTAAGCCTTAGACTCTACTAAAATAACATCTAATATTTTCTCTCTCCAGGGATGGCCACCATTCTGGATGCATATGTACTACAAGGTGACTTTTGCACGCTGAGCCTGCTAAAGGCACAGAGAACGGCTCTTTGAACGCATGTTTCTGGCATATGAGCCATGAGGTGTGAAAAAGTAAACACAAGGCAGTACTTGACTATGACTTTCGAATTTGGTGGCTGTGTTTTTTGTTCTGATTGTAAAAATGGGCAAATTGCCAGGGATAGAAATGACAGCTCCAATAGCAGCTAGGATGGGTTTTTCTTGAGGTGGGGTTTGTACAGTTAATGTGGTTTAGGATTTGGAATGCTCCAAAAATCAGTTTTTTCAGAATTTTTGTTTTGGGTTATTTTCACTATACATGATTCTATGCTCAGGCTAATAACATCAAAACCTCTCATTTTGTACCATTACTGCTCCGTATCTAAGTTAACAGAATTTGACCTGGTTACTTTTACTCTGAATTTTAGCCTAAGAGCTTACATCACTAGAGAGATGTGCACAATGACCTCTTTATTGCAGCTCTTGCTTACTCAGCCCAGAAGAAAAAGTTCTTTTGGCTGCTGAGGCAGAGCTGGTGAGCTGCATAAGATTCAGCAGTTGAGTGTCAGGCTGGGAGTCTCCATTAATTGGCTAATACTGCTCTCCTATCTTGGATCAGCTTCCTCAGTCATCTATGGACTCCAGTGACTTCCCCATTTACTGGAAGACTATCATCCTCACATTGAGGGATCACTGACAGTGACTATCTGGCCATAAATTGACAAAGGTTGCATCGACACATTGCCCTACAGCGATGTTGTTACTGCACTGTGATTTTTGAAAGTACTAAAGCACAGCATAGTAAGTGCCCGTACTGCGCCTTACGTGCAGTGCATGGTTATTTTGAGCAGCTACTTCGCCATAGCAGCGCGCTATAAGGGGGGAGTGCGCTGCTATGATGGAGTAACTGCTGGTCACATATAGACATCCATGGATGCTATATCACTGTAGTGGTTTGCTACGGCAACATAGCATCACTTGTAGACGCCGCCAAAGAGAACAACTGGCTTCTATGTGCAGTGCACAAAATGGGAGGCAAGTATGTACAAGAGTGAATTTGTCAGAACCAAATTTGATCTAGTTCCTGCTCTCCTGGCCAGAACAAATTCTCCTTTGTAAAGGTCCAACAAACAGATTCAGAGTCCTAGAATTTTAGCTCTGGTCAGCAACATTAAAATTAACTAGATGAACCAAGACTGGTACTTTTGGGGACAGGGAGTGATAGCCACAGAAAAAACCCCAAGAACTACTTGTTTCAAACATGGAAAAAGTGATAAAATCAAATCCAAGGGCCTAGATCAGCTTAAAACTGCCATTCCTAGAAAAGTGAGCACTCTTCTGGGATATAGGATTTCCACAGTCTGCTCAACCCACAGTCTTAAACCTATACAGACTGTGTAACTGGCAGAGTACAGGTACAATATACAGTTAGCTTTTAGAAGCTGTACAAGCAGATATTTAGGTACAGGTGTGAGTGCATATGAAAAACATATATTACTGAGTGTAAATGAAAAATGCCTACACTTTTAGTTGCTATAGTATTTATAGATGTAAATAGGTAGTTGAGAGAGAGAGGAGCTATCTACTCCTCCAAACACAGAATCAGAACTTTCTCAGTACAGCTCTGACATAACTCTCCCTAACTTTGGACAAATCACTTTAAAATTCCTTCCTTAGTTTCCTGATCAGTAAAAGGGAGACAGTTTTTACTTACCCCCTTTTCAGGCATATTACAAGAGTTAATTACAGTTTGTTAGGCACTTTGAAAGTAATAATTTCTGCAAAGTTCCATTGTTATACTACAACATAATGTCTTATGCATATTCCCCTTTGAACAAACAATAGATCCATGCTCAAATTTGCAGCCGCAGTGCAGACACCCATATTTGTATATTTAGTCCCACTGATTCTGAGACTTCGCTAATTGCTAGTGTCTGGACAGGAATTGGCAGCTAGATTTTACAAACCAGCAGGGCTAGAAGCTAATTTTAAAATACTCCCAAGTATCTCATATGAGGAACAAAAGCATACAATAGCTAGAAAACAGTAGTGGTATTCATTATCCATTACTTTAAAACAGTAACACTGAAAAACATCTTAAAGTTTTGCACCTATCAAAACTCAAGAAAATGGTGGGCTCAGCAGATCTGTACTGTATCAAGAGTCTAGAGTTTTTAATCTCTAAGCAATTTTTGGAGTCCAGAAGTATAAACCTGATCATGAGATGAATAATTCTTTAGACGCTGAATTCTGTTGGGACTATGTCAACCCTTAATAATTAAAAATAATTCTTCTGGTGGTTGCCCAGGAACAAGTTGGGCCCTGAGTCAATATTGCCTTTATGAATAGTGCAGTATATTAAAAGTACTCATTTTTAATACAAAACAATAAACTGCATCTTTTCCCTAATGACACTGACAACTAATTTTATATAGATTTACACTTGGGACCCCTGGCTGAAACCCTTTAGTAATCAGTATAATGGTATATAAACAGAAAAGCTTGACACAGCTGTAAAAAAAATAAATGATACATTTATAGTCCCCTCACCACTTCCTCCCCCCAAAAAGCTCAGCAGTTTGAAACACTGAAGCTGCATATGAAGCACAGATAATATTTATCTGTGCTTACATCTGAATTAACATCACTGGATAGGTCAACTTCAAACATCACAATGACCAAGTACAGGCTCAGTGTACCAAAGGTCATGTAAAACTGTCCCTGCATTGAGAGCTATTTTGTCCGCCTTGTTTATTAATGCTGATCCTTCTATACTAATGGATTTAGCATGAAGCGGGGTGGGGAGGAAATGAGAGTCACTATATCTCAGACTTCATCCTTCATTAATATTAATATTGTCTTCAACTACAGCATCTTCATTCCATAAATGCTAAGAATTTGTTATGGGGCAAATGCTTGACAGGTATATGTATTCATTTTCAAGATAAAAAAAATCTATAATATGATATTATATTAATTTATTAACTGCAAGCTTACATGATAAAGATAAACCTTGCTTCAGTGCCATCTGCTCAGAGTAAATGGTCACTCTGTGTGCGATAAAACAACGCTTAACTTTCTACATGTTCTGGCATATTTTAGGCACAAGGAAAACAGATTTAGGGCACAGTCTTGAGTCCCTACCCTTGTAAAGTTCCTACTGCTGTCAGAGCAAGAGTCACTACATAAGCATGGACGAAACAGGGCATTAGGACTCATTTCTGCAGACCCTTCTTCACATGAGCAATCCTGATGCATGCAAGCAGTCCCATTAAATCATTGGAAATGCTCCCGGCTATCAGGACTACTCATGTGAATAAGGACCTAAGAACTGAACTGCTATTTTTGTAATTCAGAATAATATTCATATTAATGCAGCTCTCTGCATTATCATCATCACAGCTCAGCCACTGGCTGTACAGTTAGCTAAACCCTTGAACATTAACAGGGAGGTTTTCAAAGGCACAACTGGTGGTTAGACACCTAAGTCCCATTTAAAGTCCATGGGGGTTATGTGCTGAAATGCCAGTTGAGCTTTTGAAAAATCTCCTAAAATGCCAATTTGTGGAGGAAAAAGAAAAGAAAACAAACAAACAAAAAACCCCACTGATACTCATAGTTTCATATCTCTGAGCAACACAAGGTAAACAGGACATCAAAATTAAAATCTGCTTTCCAGACTCTGAACAGCATTTAGGCAAAGGTTTTGTGTGTGCATCTGTGTGTTTTCCAGGAGAAAGAGGTTAATGAAAAAATCTTATTCGTTCATTAAGCAAAAGAAATGTATTACAAGGATGCCAAAACTGGAATCTTTTACAGCAATTTCATGGACGCTGATTGTTCAAATCAAAAGACACCTGGATAGAAATTACTCCTGATAGATACTTTTACAGTGTCTATCTAACAAAGTTCTGCAAAACCCAAAATATTGCTGCAGCTTTTCTTTCTCTCTTAAAGCAGAAATGTGATGTTAGATAGGTACAAAAGGGAACTGCTAGATCAAACAGAATCCAGATGCACTCACCACTATTATACTGCTTTTCCACAGCATATTTTTAGAAAAAAATGGGTCCATCATTGTTGAAAGTAGTGCAAGAAAAGAGAAAATATTTAGATATAGGGTAAAAAAGCTGAAAAAAAATGAGATGTTGCTACAGCTTCTTTTTCACATTAAAAGGTTTAATTCCTTGTCAACAGTCAAATTACTCTAATTATGCTTAAGGGCTTTTTTATCTCTTATTGGAACAATCAGGCCTGAGCTAAATCCCATGATATAATTTCCTATTTTTTTATTTCAACATTTTTTAAATCAGTGTTTCCTTCATTGTTGCTTCTTGCTATATACAACAAGCATTCTATTTTACTCATAGTCTTCATTATATTCAAAAGTGATTTTCTCTTATTGACAAGTCTAAAATGGTGAGCAAGCCTTGACACTTTAACAAGGCTATGATAAAAACATAGTAACTGAATGGAATTTAAAAAAAAATCTTTTGCAAAACAAAAGTAAAAAAAATAAAAATTGAAACATGTAAAAAATAGCAGCTTTTAATACCACATACAATAATGCAATATATGTGTGGAAAATAAATGCTTCATATGAATTAGTATTTACATGTTTTGTAAGCTAAAGTAATATATGCTTTTCATTATTTTAGTAAAACTAAAGAATGGGTATTCAGCAGTATCTTTAAAATTTCATATTGCTCAAGCTAGTTTAGGCATGCCAAATCATTTTAGTATGATGAATTTCTACACAGCCATCATATGGATACTTATAGACACTGTAATATTTTTGTATAAATGTGAATTTAAGGAAAATATTAATAGATAGTTTTGTTTTTATGTAAGCCATTATTAGAATTTACTAACGAGAAACCAGATATACTATTTCCTACTGCTTTAATATGAGCTATATATTACAGAGTGCTTTTCTGTGTTATGTGGCATTCATTGGAGCAAAGGTAACTGCAGAATGTGGTAACAGCTCAGTGATTTGTGGGTTAGAGGTTGATGGCTTGTGGGGCTGGAGGGCATTCAAAGGTATTTTGACCTCTGCCTGGACCTATTATGATCTCAATAGAAGAAGGACCCCTACAAATATTTTTCAAGATATTCTGGAGGGCAGTAATTATTTTAGCATGAGACCTAAAATGTTAGGTCTTGTTTCCTCCCTGCATCATTCGTGTTTTATACCAATATAACTCCATTAATTTTAGTAGAATTTCACCAGCACAAAATTGAATGCTGTGGCCCTTTGAGTATGTGGTGCTCATCTCCTTGGTCAAACACAGAGAGGAAATAGCTTGCCTGGTAACAGTTGCTGGAATTTCAGAAATCATTTTGGAGAAATATTATACAATTCTCTCCTCTCCCTTCATTAGAGGCAATCACTTGTATTCAGATTGAAAAAAAGAAACCTCCAAAAATTATTGTTCTTTTGAATAATTCCTCTATCTTTTATAGTGCACTGGTGATTCAAAAGTTGCTCTAAGTTTTGTGATCCCATTATTGCCTGTTATGGACTTTTTGAGCTGTTCAGTCTTTCCAGATATATTTTTTTTATCTTCCACTCAGTTTTGATTGAGGAATTGATGGAATTTTATCTGTCTAAAGAGGACTGATACGCACAAATGTCTCATGATTTTATATGAAGGCTTTTCTGTTTTAATAAGGAGTACATGTATGCATGTTTTTATAGGTTTCTAAGAAGCAGCTTTCAGGCTATCCATGTATGTGAATGCATTCCATTTGAATAGAGTTTTCAGTGTAGGCAAGGATTCAGCCTAGAATTTCTTGAAGGAAAATATGAAGGAAATTCTTCATATTTAGTAAACATATATGACATAGTCAATTCATTTTAGATATAATCTTAAATAGAATCCTAGACTCTCACCATTAGGTAGAGAAATACTATCAGACATAAGATATGCTTTCTTTTCCAATTTTTTTTTTTTTACCAGTCAGCTTTAGTCTTAAACTCATCTTCAAGAAGGAAAGTTAAGAATGACCGCTACTAATTTTACAAGCTGTCCTTTTGACATGAGCCAAGCGAATGCTGTCGCGATAATCTAATCTTGAGACAAAGCAGATTTTGTTAAAGTGATTATTAAAACAATTGCTACCTTCTGGTGTAAAGTGATGTCAACAATGAACAATCAACTAATGCCCTTTCATTTTGGTACAGTCAAGCACTCAAAGCTACCATGAAATAAGATTGGACAGGACCTTTCATTTCATATGAGAATTAATTCTCTAAAGGCAGTGAAGAAGAGGGTTTCTTTTTTTTTCTCCAGCAAGCAGCTAGAAACGAGTCTGTGGGAGGCCATATTTCTTCCTGAAACACGACTATTTTTCTAAGGAAAGGTGATTTCGAAGAATTGCATTCTTAAGATAAAACTTCACATGGAACACATCCAATTTTGAGCATGGCTGAAATGTTATGCTGAGATGTTATTACAGTCACACCATCAGATTGTTTTCTAGAGCTGGAGAAAAGGTCACTTTCTTCTGCTCTCAGCAATAACTTCCTTTATACTTTGGACTGTCAGATAAAAGGGCATGACTCTGCTGTGGTGCTTACTCTGAGTTTTCCTAGGAAGAAAGCATTCATATGTAATTTTGTGGTTAGCCAAAGTACTATGTGGTTATACTATATGGAATCCTAGGGCTTTTATTAGTTTCAACCAAGTTAAGCGACTAACTGTAAAAACCCAAAAAGGAACATGTACTGCACACTGCTGAAATCTCTGTACTATAGAACTGATGTTAATGTAGGATTTTTGGTGCTTGCTACCTTGTGTTGTATTTTTTTATTCTTGTGTATGTTGCCAACACTGAAATCTTCATAGTTTCTCCTGGAGGTGTACTTCCTAACACTTGATTCGCTCCTCCAGATTCTCAGCTGATATTATCAGCATAGCTCCATTAAGCTCCTTGGAATGAAGCCATCTTGCATCAGCTGAGGCTCTGACCCATTATTTTTAAAATACAAAACACAAAACTATGAGGTGGAGCAATGTGAGGTTTCTTTCAACCATATACTGACAAAGTCTTTTAAACAAATAATCTTTTTTATATGTACTTAGTGCCAGATGAAAGCTGGAAATGATAACAGCATAATGATCCTCTTAAATTTAGGAGGAAAATAACTGAAAGTTTATTCTATTGAGATGACATGGAAATGAAGAAAGTATGATGATAAATTATATATAAATTAAAGGCATATAAAAGGATATTTCTGAATCTGAACAAATGAATTAAAATCAGTAGTGTATCTTTTATAATTTTAAAGCATCTCAAGAGCTAATTAAATGCACACACTGTTTGTTACTTCGCTGTCTCTTGCTATTCCATAAGCCTCACAATTCTCCAAATCAAATGCAAAAGATCAAATGATAGTAAAGGCTGGGGAAACATGGGCACATATACTCAGACCATTTAATCTATATATTTTTGTTGTATCACTGTTGATACTTGGATCTCAAGATGATAAATACAGGGACCAAAACAAGTAACCATACAAAAAAAGTTCAATATTGAATATAAATATTCAGAATGATGCATAGTAATGGCTGAAATCCTCTTTTGTTCTAGTTCACTGAGGTTCTTTATATCTGACTGAAGTTATCACCTACTACGGATCTAACAGAGCTATTCTATGTATCTACTAGTATAGCAACTGAAATGAACAGTTTTAGATAATTTAATTAAGTTATAGGTCTTCTAATATAATTCAGTAAGTTGAACTTTTAACTTGTGTTAACTCAATTTCCTTATGATTTCATTTACCATTTGTTGGGGACATTACAGTGATTAGCCAAAGTCCTTTCAGCTCTTAATGTTCTCAATAAATTCTGATTTAAATTGACTGTCATTTTCTTGCTATAATAAAGTAGACATTTGACATCTCAAAAGGAACCTGGATGGTGTCTATTACATTCTCTTGAAGCAAACCTTTCTATCACACAAAATCAACACAAAACTAGTTTTAATAAAGGCTGCAATAAGTAGCCATAGTAGCTAAGTGGGTTGAGCAAGTACATTTTCATAGGCAATTTCACACTTCTGTTTCTTTCTGGAATTAAAATGATGCAGTGTGCCTTTGATATCACAAGTTAAATAACACTATATTCACATTTAATTGTTGTGTTACTTAGTTACTATCAGTGTCTAAATACTCTGAGTAAAAACAAGTTGTTCAACTTGTCAGCATAAGAAACCTACTGTGTTGAGACACAAAAGCAACAGCTGTGTTATGTTTCAGTTGAGTTCAAAGATTAGCGTTGGCCAAGTGATCTGAAAGCAAATCTAGCCCCCGCACTTTCTCAGTTCTGGTAACTGTAAATGGCAAACGATGCAATCTTATACTGAAAATTCTGTGAACATGTATTTGTTTTGGAAATTTTTTCTGAAGTTTTTTTTTCATCTTAAATACAATGAAGTGATATTTATTCAGACAAGAACTGTTTACATTTAAACTCATATTTTAGGCTTCTAATTCATTTAGTCAAGTAAATGACAGGGGTGAGGTATGAGATGGAAGATGTGGAGTTCACTCCCAATAGCCTCTCTCAGGCTCCCTCCAGACATTACGTTTGTTGTAGGATATAAGCAAGTGTCCTGTAACAAATGGTAACATGCCCTGACATTAAAGAAATTTGTCCCACGTTGAAAATACCAGGTCTGCCACAAAAATGGCAGATCCACAACAAAGAAGTTGCTGTTTAAACTTGCTGTATTGACCTACCCCTGTATCTTACAATCCTGGCACCTATACTTCATTGACCACAGCAACTTCTTTGTCAGACATATTTAATATCTGGCCAAGTAGGGGGCCTAAGAGAAACCTGGGACATTTACCTAATCCACTTGCAGCCTGGATGCCAGATCTCTAGTCAGCAGGGATCTGACTCCCAGTCTGCAGGTACACTGGGACCTTAAGCAGCTATGCCTCCTGCCTGGGAGCCTAATCAGTCAGTAGCAATATGGGCTTCTGGGCTGCATCTTTAAAGGGTGAGGGGCATCCCTCATTAGATTTGCAATCATCCAAGGCTCATAGGAAGCTCCGTCACCCTTGCCACCTGGCAGTAAGGGTTGAGGAAGCTGCCTACAGCCTGGGATCATTAAAGTGATGCTGGTGCTGGAATACCAGCATCCCATCAATGCAACAGGACATTTAAAGGACTCCAGGGGATTCCAAGACCTGCTGGGCTTTTGGGCTACCAAAAAGCTGGGCTCACAACCTTGGGGGTGAGGGCAGCTATGGAGCAGCCTTTTTCTGTCCCTTGGTTAGAGAGCTTTTGCTGCACTCCAGTCAGGGATTTTGGAATGTGTGACTGCCCCTAGTGCTTGTTATTTTTGTAGAGCTACAAACCTTGTAGTACTACAAAATAAATGTCTGGAGGCAGCCTCAGTCTAAACATTCTCTGATCACCTCATTTTCCATAAGTCCCTGTATACAGTGATGAAGATCCCACATATCACCTAAATGACACTCTGAATGCTGCACTCAGTAAATCATATCCTGCTGCTCTTCTTCCCTGACTGCTGACTCCATTAGATCAGATCACCTTGACCTTATCACAAAGATCTCCTGTGAGCACTAGGCTTACTCTATCTGTGTTCCTCTTCTGGAGCTATCTCCTGCTTGACTCTCCTTATTACAACACTTTTCCTTATGCCGTCTCATCTACTTAGATGCTGCTCATCTATTAAGTACAAAAGTTTAAAAAAATAGAAGCCTAAAGTTAGACTTCGAAATAAATATTCAGGTACCTAAATAAGTGTCCTGATTTCCAAACTGCTGACCTCAATGGAAGCTATTGAGTGCTCAGCACTTTTTAATATCAGGTCATTTATTTAAGTAACTGAATGTAGATTTAGGAGCCTAAGTTTAGGCTTCTGTTTTTTCAGGAAAAAAATGGTCTAAAGTAATTTTCACTCTAATTTTTTTTTTTTAAATCTCCATTTTAGCTTAAGGCTATGTCTAACTAAACCTTACTCAACTGTCCATTTCCCATTGCTGAATTCTTTCCTTTTCTCCTCACACTCTGAATATTTTAACATTTTAGCATTTTAATAGTTTAAGACTTCTTGGTTTCATTTATATTTGCATCATTCTCCAGTATGAGAATTACTATACTCTAAACATTCATCCTCTTTCAGTTCTAGCTCTCTCTGCAAAATTCTTCATGATACTTCATACGAAAGACACCAAGCAAAAAAAGAAATGGGATTAGATTGTGTTAGACTATCTGTCTGTTTACAATATAATTCATTATATCATGCAAGTTTAAACCAGCAATCAGATACTGTGCAATGATGTTTGGTTCAAATGTCTTGTTTTCACAGCAAAATGATATGCAACTTAACAACTCTATGTTTAACTCAGCCTCAGAATACCAAGTCAAATTACATTTTTACCTTGTTCTGAGAGTGCATACTGTCATTTCTCTCTGTCCACCAGCTCTGTCCTTGTAACGTATCGTAGGACAATCTTACTCACTAAAGGCTATTTTGAGAAAAAAATGACTTAGGCCCCATCTACACATTACTAGAGACCTACTGAAATTGCAGTATTCATGGAAACTGCAATTTTGGGTGGGCTTTGCGAAAAAGTGCGTGCTCTGTAAAAAAGCGTGGGCTCACTGAAGGGGAAAAAATGCAAAAAAAAAAAAAGGGGGTGCAAGAACAGAAAGGTGTGGGAAGCCCTGGCATCCTGAAGCATGAGGGGAGTGAGTAAGGGTGCAAAGGGGGTGAAGGGGAAGAGGGAACAAATCCGAGGCTGAATTCCTGATGTAGATTCAGTCCAGGAGCCAATCCAAGCCAGCCAGGGAAGCAGGAGGGTTTTGGCACTGGCTTTTAAAGCTCCCACAAGCATGCTGATAGTATCCTGCAGGGACCTTGCACATAGATGAGGGCAGACTTTTCTGTACCTCCTGCAGTGTAATTTTGGACCTGTTCAGGAAAACCAGTGAACCCCAACAGACTTGCCAACTGGAGACAGCTGTCAGCTGTTTGTTTAGTCTATGGCCGAATCTCCAAAGTGGCCGAATCTTTTCTGAAACTTTGATGAATTGATTTGGATGCTTTGAATTGATTCAGAGCTTTTAATTGGTCTCCTGATTCAATCCAGATACAAAGCTTCGGTCCCCGAATCAGGCCAAATCTCCTCCAAACTGAATGAGCTACTGAAGCTTCGTACAGCCTTAGTAGGTCCCAGTCTGTCCAGCTCCCTGTTACAAATAAGATGTGCAGCAAATAGTTGTCCTGAGATTTGGTGGCTTCATTAGCCACAGTGGAGAAGGAAACATACTCTGCCAAGGCAGCTTTCATGGACTGTACATGTGAAGCAATCACTGCAGGGAGATAGTTGTGGCGAAGCTTGCTGCCACGCAGAAAACTGTCAGCATTTGGCCTATTTTGGTTCAGGTAGT
>NW_005842395.1:1332169-1333337 GCF_000455745.1 Alligator sinensis | reverse complement strand
TTCACTGCCACAAAAGCCTCCACAAGGGAAAATGCTGCCTTTTGCTTTGCCAAGCTGCTTTCTGTGTTCCTTTTAAGCAGGGAGGACATGGTTGCTTACTTCTTGCTCTGACCTTCAGCATCTGCAACAGCCTTTCTCTTCATGTACACCTCGGACTCTAAATGATAATCTATGGGGGAGGGAGGAGGGAAGGAGTGTAGGGGAGGGAGGGACTGGGGCTGGGGCTGTGACAAGCTGTCCAGCTGGGGCAGGGCCCAGCCGGGGCGGTGGTGGGGGAGGGAAGGATATGGGTGTACCTCACTCCAGGCAGAAGGGGGCAAGTGGCAGCAGGGAAGAGCCCCCACTCCCAGCACTGCCGCATCTGCATCCTGTGCCCTCCACACCAGCTGGCATGTGGTGGCAGGGCAAAACCCCCACTCCTAGCGCTGATGCAGGTGCAGCAGCACTGGGAGTGGGGGAAATGTCCTGCTGCCACCTGGAGCAAGCTGTGCTTGCATCACGCCCCCCGCCCCCCCCCCTGCACTGGCTGGGCAAGTGGCAGCAGGGCAGAGCCCTGCGGTTTCCCCCACCATGGCAGAGGCAGGCACAGCTAGAGGAGCAGCAGAAAAAGCCCCTATGGCTGCCTGGCCCAGCCTAGCCCAGCCTCCTGGCACTTAAAAAAAAATAAAAAATCCCTCCACTCACCAGCTCTGGCAGAGGCACTCAGGGCCTCTGAGGGGTCATACCAGAGCCCCGCCATGCAGCACAGGAAAGTGGGGGGGCAGCAGGGATCACCTCCCCAGCATGGCACCTGCATGGCAGCTGCCCCATGGCAGGGGTGCAGCAAGGCTCAGCAGGGTGCCATGCACTATCTGGGAGCTAAGGAGGCTCCACCTGTCAGCCAGAGCCCAGCACCACTCAGCCCCAGTGGCCTGAGCTCCCAGACAGTGTGCAGTGCCCAGCTGAGCTGTACTGAACCCATGCGATGCAACAGCTGCTGTGCGGGTGCCAAGCGGTGGGAGGTGATTCCTACTGCTGCCCACTGCCCAGTGCTGCATTGGGGAGCTCTGCCACGAGCGCCCAGAGGTCCCAATTGCTGCTGCTGAATCCTGTGAGTGCAGGGATTATTTATTTATTTATTTATTTTAGGTGCTGGGACTAGGCTGGGGCTGGGGGGGGGGGGGGGAAG
>NW_005842395.1:1328996-1332122 GCF_000455745.1 Alligator sinensis | reverse complement strand
CAGGTACAGCCGGAGGAGCTGCGGGAGAACCAGCAGCTGCCCAGCTGTGCCTGCCTCTCCCCAGCCAATTGAAATCACTGAATCTCTCCGAATCAGCGTATAGTGAGGGCAAGGGAAACACTGAGCCGCGGGGATTTGGCAGCAACAGTGAAAGACCCATGCCACTGAAAGTGCCGGTGGCTCCACAGGATACTGAGCTGCGGGGACATGGCGGCGATGCCAGGACCGCCACGCCGCCGGTAATGCCAGCAACCCCGCAGCATGTGGAGTCATGGGGAAAGGGCAGCGGGGACAGAAAAGCCACTCCAGGACTAGCACAGCCCCTGGGGATCCAGGAACAGGATGCTGGCAATGGGTTTGTTGTGCTGCAAAACTTAGCAATGGCCCAATGGCATCCTTTGCTGCAGCCAGCTGGAGCCCGGAGGTGGACAAAGAAAAAAAGCCGGCATGGACATGCTTTGTAAGTACATGCTGACACCGATTTGATGCCCGGGGCAGAGAGATGATGATAAAAGCCCTGTGCGCTGGTCCAATGGCAGGACCAGAAGGAAGTTCCCGGCAGTCTAGGGCAGGTTGTGGGACAAGTGGAGAGGTGAAGGATGACTGGTAATTTAAAAAAATCCCATGTGGGGAGCTACCTTCACACGCTGACTCGAAGGAGTTCACCAAAACATCAGAAGAGATGTGGGAGCCCTACTAGGGAGAGGGGTGAGAAGGACCAAGGAGGAAGAACAAGGATAATGGCCAACAACAACACTGTGTCCAAGCAATATCCAAGTAACAACAGGTTGGTACTAGGTGGGATGTAGGGAAGGTGGAGCCCCAAGATCCTTGTACTACCAAGTGACCGTAGCAGGACACCACTGAACTGGCATAACAACAGTCCCTGAGATAAAAGTTTTCATCAAAGACGTGGCAGATGAGAAGCTTCAGTGGGTTAGATAACTGGTACTGGGGCAAACTGTCAGCCCACAGGACTGCAGTTGGCCCAGGATGACTAGAAAAGCCTAAGTGGGGAGCTCTGGACAGGCATGGCAAGTTGCAAAGTGCCGAATCTTCCGAAGTCGATTCAGCCAAATCGAATCACTGTCCTCTGAATCGGCTGAATCTGAATCAAATACTTCCCTATTCACACAGACCTAGGACCTACCTACTTGTGTTTCAAAGTGAGCTGGTCCACTTCACGTCTGTCAGTTTTTCTACCATGCCTGAAGCCATCATGAAGGTAATTGTCAGCTGTGGCATACACTTTAACAAGATCTCAGCATTCCATCTGACAGTGCCATGTACATGTGCAAGGCTTTCTCTGATGTACTTCAAGGAATGCTGCCCAACGCCATTCACGTCACCTGCAATGCACACATTCTAGTAAGTGACATCTGGCGTATGCAGTTTCCTGATGTGGATAGCCTGGTGTCTTCCTTCAGGAAAGCCTTCAAGCACTGTCCAGGTCATAAGGTCTGGTACAGTGAGTCTGTCGTCAGTCAAAATAGGGACTCGCATGGCACTGTGCCACTGCCACCAGAGCATGTGCTCACATGGTGGAATTCATGATTCAACATAGTCCATTACTATGACAAGTATATGCAGCTGTACCATCAATTTGTGAATGAGGAACTAGAAATCACACCCAGCACACAGTGCATGCTTAAGCTTCATGATCTCATAGGGCGAGGTGATGTTCAAGATCAAGTGATGTTTGTGGCTGGCAATGCCACCTGGTTCATGGAGCTCCTTATGTAGTTTGAAGGCTGGCAGGCTGTGATCCACCAGACACACCACGAGCTGATGGATTTGATAAGCTGGGTTGAAGGCAGGGCATTGCAAGAACTGTCAAACTGTCCTCGTGAAAACCAGCACAGAAGGGACCTGTTCCAGGTAATAACTGTAAAGCTGAACCACCACTACAGGTATAACTCATCACTGCCATCATAATTCAGACAACCAGCTGCCTGCTTCCTTAGTGCTGTTTGCATTCTGGACCCCGACCAGGTGCCTTTGTGGGACCCCTGGCTGCTGAAAGCAATCTTGGGATGGGGGAAAGAGCATAACAATAGATATGTTTGCTGCTTATGTGAACTGTTAAAGAGTGCCAGATGCCTGTGCCTGTTTTCTGGGACTCTGTCTGTGACCACATACTTGTGCCCTGGCAAGATGCTACCTCACCATTCCAATGAACTTAGTGGACATTGAACATGCCATCTCAGTGTATGGACAAGTATTCATCCCACAGAGACAGAGAATGTCTCCAGTCACTGTGGCTGGGTGCAGCATGCTTGCATTTAATACCTAGCATAAACTGCCTGCCTCAAGGTTACCATTCAGTTTCAGTAAACTCTTTTTTATAATGTACTTTAATAAAGCGTATATAGTTTGTATTAGTTACAAGTTATGTTTGCATATCAGTTTAGAGTTAAGTGCTTAGTTGGTATTAGTTAATAAAGTGTATATAGTTGGTATTACTTGCAATTCATGGTATGCATAGCTTTATTTTAATAAGATATTTCATTTTGACCTTAATTAAGTGCTTAGATTGCTTAATAATGCATCAATTAATAGCTTCCATTGGCTTAATCCCCTGATTAAGCCCACAGAAACCATTAACAGCCACTTAGACTGCTTAATAAATGCATCAATGAATGGCTTCCATGGACTTAATTAGGGGATTAAGCCCACGGAAGCCATTTATTGATGTTACAATCTAAGTGGCAGTTTGGGACCATCTGGCAATCTGTGGGGAGGGGCAGGACTACCAGGACCACTTGGCTAGGGGCATGGGGGGACCTGCTGTGCTTGACCCGTGAAGATGGGTGCTGGCACCAGGATCTTCCTGCAAAATTGGCCAGCAGCCACCTCAAGTTTGGGAGACCTCTACACATTATGCTTAAAATGGGATTAATCAGTTAATCATGCCTTAAGTGGTCAGCAAGCCACATGTTCAATCAATAATGGTGTGATAAAAAGAGGAATAAACTACAAAGTTATTCCACAAAATATGTGGAATGACTTTGTAGCAGCTTCCTATCATGCCATTAATTGAACTTGTGGACATGGGCCCCTGTGGCTGGGAACCCCTGTCAGCTGATTGGTGCTCCCAGTTGGGGGGGGGTGGGCATGTGCACCCCT
>NW_005842395.1:1318109-1328986 GCF_000455745.1 Alligator sinensis | reverse complement strand
AGCTCGGCGGCGCGGCGGGGTCCCCCCGCGCACGGGGATGTGTGGTGCACTCCCACAGCTGGGAGACCACAGCTGATGCGATCTTCCAGCTGTGAAGGTGCACCACACATCCCTGCAGCTGGAATACCATAGCTGATATGCTCGCTCAGGTGCAGGGGTGCCCCCCTGGCTGGGAGTTCTGTCAGCTGGAGGGGGTCTCCTAGCCGCAGGAGCTTGCTTCTTGCCCATGCAGGAGGAGCCTGGGATTGGGCTCCCTCTGCACTGGCGATAAGGCATGATGAGATCTGATTCATGATCCCACAATCACACCTCCTGCTATGTGTGGCATGGCAGGAAGTGCAATTGTGTGGATTACACATTAGATCCCAACATGTCTTTATCCATACATATAGAAGGGTCCTTAGGGACTAAGTCTAATTAAAAAAAAATTGCTTATAAGGCTGTGGATGTCCAAACTTTTTTTACAAAAACTTTCTTTGACCCGTAAAGTTCTGCTATTGTGCATACCCAGAGCTGCCACCATCTTGGTTAAATTGAGTATCTTGGTAGCCATCTAAGTCAAAGCCTGTTCAGGATTTAGGGGGCAATTGGGCATTTTGGGGCCTAAATCCCCAGAAGGGCCAGTTTCATTAGGCATTGTCAGAACATATGCGACACAGCCACATTCATTAAAAAATATGGCCAGGTGTTTCAACATTTTACGTAGTAAAGTAGTGGTTAGCCTGAGAACTGAAAGACTTGGGTCCCAGGCCTTCCCCAGTCTGAAAAGGTGCAGATCCACAACTCTTATAAGACTACTTTAACTAAAAGGCCCTAGGTTGGGATTGACATACTTTTTGTTCTTCACTTCAGCTCCCCTGAAGCTGGGCAACTATTTAAAAAAAAATTACTATTCCAAATTAATGATTTGTGCTGGCAGAGAGAGAGAACAAGCAAGATGGAGTATATCTTTGTACTCCAGTGATGAAGGCCCTCCTCACACAGGGAGGAATCCTGAGTTCTGGTTTTGATCTGAACACTGTTTATACATTTTGCATTAGAGTCATTAACTAAAATGCATAAACAATGTTGGCAGCAGGGACCCAGACCCAGGGTACCCCCTTCTCCATGGAAGGCTTTCATTCTGTGACTATAAAATCATGGTTCTTCTTGCTTAATTTGTTCCCTCTAGCCTAATGAATCTCAAATGCTTTTTTTACACAGTAGCCCAGCTTCAACAGAAAGTGTGGAGGGTACAACACTGTACCAATCAGTGTTGCCAATTGGCTGTAAATTTACAGAAAGTCTGCAAAAAAAAAGAATGAAAGCACTTGTCTGTAAAGGTTGGAAAAATATTTAGGTGTCCATAACGTTTATGGATGGTTGACAACCCTGCTCCCCAACTGCTGCCCACTGGTGCTTTTTGCTGTTTCCAG
The DNA here is from genome assembly GCF_000455745.1 of Alligator sinensis. Taxonomy (NCBI): domain Eukaryota; kingdom Metazoa; phylum Chordata; order Crocodylia; family Alligatoridae; genus Alligator; species Alligator sinensis. The sequence continues at coordinate 1,327,571 of NW_005842395.1, read as the reverse complement.
AAACACTTTGGATCAGGGTTCAAATTATGGAGGAGCTCAGGGGGATGAGCCCCCTCATAAGAGATGAGAGCCCTCCTGTAAGATTTGAAAATCATAACCTGAGGCGGGTCTCTGATTTTATTACAGCATTGTGATGGGCAGGCCAATTTTTTTTGCAGACCCTGCCAAGAGTCAAGGTGTAATGTGAACCTAGCTTTGGATATTGTGTGTATGAGCCTGGGGATTCCTCCTCACTTGCTTTCAGGGGGAGGTTAAGGATGAGGCAGATGAGGGCAGGCAGAAGGCATGTCTAAAGCAGAGGGCCTGGGGCTTGGGGTGTCCCCACCCTGTGCTTGGGTTCCCCTGACCCTGTCCACCTTGTGGTACATGTGCATCCTCTCTGCATTCCACTGCCTCCCTCCAGCCTCCTGCGTACAGAGGTTTGCAGCAGCAAAAGGAAGGGGAAAATCTGGCTCTGCTGCAACAGATAAGGGAGTAGCTCATAGTAGAATGGGGTTACTCACAGCCTGTTCACAAGAGAGAAGCAATAGGCTTCTCTCTCCCACTTCCTTCAAGGGAAGGTGCAGTTAGGAGACCCTTTGCACCTCAGCCCTCCTCTTGGGCAAGCAAGCAGCAATTTGCACAGAGGAGATGGGTGGAGGAGGGATGGGTGAAAGCACTGTGAGGGGAAGTTTATTTGAGGAAAAACAGGTAGTGCCTGGAGCAGCTTCTAACTAAGGTAAATAGGTGGGCAGGCAACTACTAGGTGAGGTAGTTGGGAAAGTTGTCTCCATGTACACCCAGCATTGGATTTTACTGCTCCTACTGTCCTATGTCTAGGGGAGCTTTAGCTCTCACTTCTGGAAGAAAAGTTTTGCTTTAAAAAAACCAACAAAAATGCAAGTGTGACAGAAAATGTTATGAACTGCTCTACTGATATTAAGCATTTAAAAAAGTCCCTGCCTTCTGGGGGCACAGGGGAAGCGATTCAAATGCTTTCATGCCTATGAACTACACAAATGAAGTATTTTTGCACTTTGCACTCCTTTGTGTTATATAAGAATGATGTGAGCAAAAAAAGTTTGATGGTCTATAAAAGGATTGCAGGTTGTCAGCAAAAAAAAATACTGAGTTGGCAAATCTGCTCCCATTCCACCCACATCTTCTATGTTTGATCCCAGCCTTCCTTAATACCTAGTGGTTAGACACAACACTGGAAGATGGGAAATGGGTGTTTGGCACTCCAAAAGGTCTTTCATTTCTTGAATTAGTGTTCTAACAACTGAACAGCCCCACCTACCTGATCCCACTCTGCATGTGCTAAATCCAGGGAAATGAGGCAGTGAGGTTGCCCTGAAGGTGCCCTACCAACTGCTTCCTTGCTTCATTTTTGTGTTAGTTTGTGTGCAGCATGAGCTAGTGGGCAGGGCTGCTTAGCAGCACTCTATGGAGCATGGCAGAAACAATATATAAAAGGATATTTTATTGCAAGTGAAATTTTGGATGTGTCAAAGCTTGATAGTGTCCTTTAAGCATCATCTTCACCTTGTTCCCTTTTCTCTACACCAATGGTCACCAACCCGGGGATTCCAATTGACAGGTAGATCCCAGAGTCTCTTTGGGTCGATCCTGGGCTGGGGGTACAGCTGAGCACACGTACATGTGCACACCTACCGCCCACATTTCCAGCAGGTCAATCTGTTGGGGAGGGAAGGGGCAGGGGCCAGATTGAGGCCCCTCCGGTGAGCAACTGACTGTGCAGCCCAGCCAGGAGCAGGGGAAGGTAAGTAGGGCCCCAGCTCAGCCAAGTGGTGGAGGGTTGGAGCCCGGGGGGTTCCCTCCCCATCTTTGTGGAGGTGAAGGCAGCAGAGGCAGCTGTTGCTGTGCCTCGAGTCCCACTGCAGTTGGCCACATGCAGGCGCAGCTCAGCAGTGGGGACTCATGTGGGGGCAGGCCCAGCCCAGCAGGGTCTGAGAAGATCTGGTCATCCAGGGGCATGTGGGGGGCTTCTGCTGCTGGGCACAGCATGGCAGAGGCCCCAGAGGCCCGTGCCCCCCCACCTGTGCTCAGGACACAGCAGGCAGCCTGCAGCAGCGGTTGCCTCATCTCAAGCACAGGTGTGTGGGGGTGACCAGAACTTCCCAGGCCTGGCTAGGACAGGGCTGATCCCACTTGTGTGCCACGACTATACTAAGCTGCACCCACCTGGTGGACAGATGAATGTGGCATTGGGCCCTGGCCCAGCTGGGTCTGGAAGTCTCCATGGTCCAGGGGCATGTGGGAAGGGCTCCTGCCACTGTGCGCATTCCAGTGGAGACCCTGGGGGCCTGTGGCCCCCCCACTTGTGCTCCAGGAGGAGGCTGCTGCTGCTGTGGGCTGCCTGCTGTGCCCAGAGCAAAGGGTGGGGGGGCATGGGCCCTAGAGGCCTTTGCCAGGCTGCGCTCAGCAGTGGGAGCCCCCATGTGCCCCTGGGCCATGGAGAGTCCCAGACCCAGCTAGGCCAGGGCCCAACCCCACTTCTGTGCTGCCACTGTGCTGTGCTGAGCTGCACCCACCTGGCAGCCAAAGGAACATGGTGTTCAGCCCTGGCCTGGTGTGTGGGGGCTCGTACTGCTGGGTGCAGCCTGGTGGAGGCCTCAGGGGCCTGTTTCCTTGCCACCTGTGCTCTGGGTGTAGTGGGCAGCCTGCAGCAGCAGCAGCCTGCTCCCAGAGTACAGGTGGGGGGAGGGCAGGACACAGGCCCCTGGGGCCTCCGCTGAGCTAGAAGCAGGAGCCCCTACCCATGCACCCCTGGATTGTGGAGAATCCCAGACCCGGCCAGGCTGGGGCCTGACTCCACATTTGTATGGCTGCCAGGTGGGCACGGCTCATGGCACAGAAGTGGGATTGGGCCCTGGCCTGGCCTGGCCGGGTATGGGACACTCCATGGTCCAGGGGTGCATGGGGCTAGAGACAGGGCAGGGGTGAGGCGCGGTAGATCCTGGGTGCCCTTTACTTCCAAAAAGTAATATTCGCCATAGAAGTTGGAGACCACTGACCTATACCCTGAAGGACTCATACAGACAGTATGTTAGTTTTTACATTGTAATTTTGGTGGAGCCATGCAAGCCATTTTGAAAATGTTTGATGAATATAAAAATTACTATTTAAAAATATTATTTTAAATACCATGATCTTACTATGAAATTTACCCCAGAGGAAAAAGGGTATATTTGTCTCTTTGATTGCAAGTGAAAACAAGTTTGTGTCGTTGGAACTTATTTTTTCTTTTCTAAAATGCTAATGTGTACATTTAGGTAGAAGAGGATATGAATGTCAAAGGTGGAACATAACTTGCATTTTGGCAGCTGGCACAAAGCTTGTTTACTCAAAGATCTCTCTCTCATCTACAGCTGTTGGAATAATTTTATAAAATCCTTTTTTAAACAAAAAAAATTAACTTTCCTATGGGCTAATAGTAATGCAATGTCTGGTCGTTCTAGGCAAGGATCAGAAGATATCATTTTTACAGAGGCATGCCTCAACATAATCAAGGCAGTAGAGGAACAGATTAAATCAGACATGAGGCTTCTGCTCCAACCCATCTCAGATCCAGCAAATGAATCTCTACAGGGAGATCCCTAAATCTGTCAAAGAGTCAGATAGTCTATTGTGGGATGTTGTCTAATACAAAGTTCCACAGACACTGAACAAGACAGAAGTACCTGGGTTTTATCTTTCAATATGGTAATTGAGGTACATGACTGATAAAAACAAAAGAAACTCTAAATGGTAAAATGTGACTTAGGATGTGGGTGTGCTACATAATTATAATGGAGTAATTTACCCTGTATTTTACACAGTAGTAATTTACCGTAATTATATTGTAGTAAGGAGAAGATCCACGACCACCTCTTCTAAGCTGGCAGTCTATAAAGGCTCTAGGTAGCAGCAGAATCATTTTGCATTCAGGAAAAGACTTCACAGGGAGGACACTACTCTGAAGAAAATATGTTGTGTGTCCATACTTTTATATCTTAGGTTGCGCAGCATTGAATGCATCAACACTACACTTGCTAAAAAGCATGTAACCACCCAAAGACAACTGGAGCTCATGGAAAGCTAAACTGAAAGCTTTAACCTGAGAGGTATTTGAGCAGCTCTTGTATCTTTGCAGTCTGTGAAAGATTCAAGAGCTCAGCTCCCTAAAAGTCTTACAGTAGTAATTAATTAAAATTATTGGGAGGTATGGAGAGAATTAAAACCATGCATGGGTGGAGGGATCTGCTTGAAACATTCCTGTAAACAAAAACTGATCCACTATTCATGGTGAACAAGTACCAATACACAGTTAACATGTAACTGGTATATAGAAGTGAATTACTTTTTTATTGATATCTTCAAGATCCATGATGTATTATAAACCTAGAAATCACATAATTTTAAACTGTGGAAAAAATTACACACCTTTCCAGAGGCTTTAAAGCAAACCTTGCTAGTAAAATTAAGAAAAAGGAACTGTACAAGTTTAACTTGGAACCTTCTCAAAAACTGGGGGCCAGACACTATTTCACACTGCAAGTCTGTCCGTGAGTTTGAGAGAGGAAAATCTCTTTCCTCAGATTACAATGAGCTGAAACTCTTTTGGACTTGAGCTAAAAATTTCCATTTAATAGCAATTACATGGAGAAGGAACAAGGTTAATAACGTCTTAATTGTAATGTCTACTGGGGGCCATAGAGGCAGGCAGTGAGGCAGGCAGCAGTGAGGTAAGCACGGGCCCCGGGAATGAGGTGTGCCTCCCCCTGCTTGAATCTTTCTGGCATTCCTCCCTGTAGGCAACGTCCAGGGCACAGGCTCCACTCACCCACCGCACATTAAGCTTCTGCCACTAGCGGCCTCAGGGAACACCTAGAGGTAGTCTCCTGTGAGCTACCTGCTGACATGGTGCTGGAGTCTTTTCATTTCCAGCTGCTAACTTGGATTAAAAGACAGCTAAAATACATACTTTCTTAACAAAAGACCCTGTGTCAGGTATTACTGTGGCTGCTGCCAAGATGCTACATGGGAAGAGAGATGCAAATTGCAAATAGGAAGATTGTCAGGGAACAAAATATGTTCTACCTTTAGGAAAAAGAAAGTGTGAGGACCCTTGTGCTGCCTATTGGCATAATGACTGATGTGTAAGCATTTACTGGTTGTCTCTTTTAGCCTTCATATTCCATTGTAAGAGGCAGCTTTCCATTAACCACAGACTACTTGAGAGTAAGTTCAGCTGCATTGCACTTCCATCCATCCATCCAGTCACACTGGCTCTCAGCATTGTGGTATCTGAGTGTTTTATACACTACTATATATACATAATTTGCAATATAGTTAATATTGAAAGCTATTTGACAATACTGATATATACTTTTATTTCTCCCTGTTATGCTAAAAAGGGTTGTGAAAGTATGTTCTCCATTTGTGGCATTTAATATATATTTTTTTTGTATTTTAAACATTTTTAACTGGCTCCACTATTCTGATAAAGTTAGAAATCCTGCAGCAGGATTAGTTTATTAGTCTATTAGTTTATTGCAGTGTACTAATATAAATTAGGATTCTGAAAAATAAATGAATCAGCACATCCTTAGCTGAGATGTTTTCCCATGTGGCTTATACTACTTAACTTTTTCTTCCTGTAATTCACTTATCATATTAAAAATTCCTTTTGAGTTCTGCTGCTTTAAGAAAAAAAAAACAGGCTGGTTGAAAATGTTCAATCATGGCATAAAAATAAGGTAACTCTTTGTTGTCCATTATATGAAAGGGATTACAGTTAAGCACTAGTATCATAAAAGGAGTATGTCATAAGGAATTAAGCTAAAGGCCCAAACCTTTATTTAGTCTGAAAAAAAGATAGTAGAAACCACCATTTTATTTTTTATAGAAGATATTGTCCAGTCCTTACCAACAGTGTTACATTTAAATTTAGCTAAGAATTCAAAACTTTGCAAAGCTGTTCAGTTGACTTCAGATTGGAAGGATCTTCTTGATAGAGCTCATCTTAAAATCACTTGGAGTCCAAAGTGTCTATGCAAAACCATTAATCTCAGAATGTGTCTAAACACTATCCTGGAGACAGGCTGCAATTTACAGTTCTCTGTGACAGACAAATAGCTAGTAGAGCTCTGTCATTTAACCCCAGCGATTTCTTTGGTAGTCATAGAAAGAAAGGTTTTTATATTGCCCTGTCATGGGAGGACTACAGAATCTGTCAACACTGTATAACTTTACATACAAAAGTAATACAATGCATAGGTATTTCAGTCATCATGAAAAAAATTCAGCAAGACAGGTTTTTAGATCATTGTCATTGACAGAAGCTAGCTACATGAAGTATAAAGAGAGCTTTTATGCTTGTAATAGAAAATATATGGGAATAAAACTTCTTGCTTGTTTGTCAACTTTTTGTTCTCCACATTTTAAATGTAAGATGGAGCTTGTGTAGTTGTACAAGCCCATGTTATAGTTTCAGTCTCAGGTTATCCAATAGTGCATGTTTGATAGCAGTACAGCATACTAGAGCAACAGTCATGCTTATTTGCCCAATATACACAAATCCTATCAGAACTCTGTTACTAAGAAGAAGATAATGCTTTTTAAAGCATATATAGTCTAGTTGAATAATATTTAAGTGTCAATATATTTAATATGTGCTGCTTAAACATTAATCAGGCTGAAAAAAATCTATGCAAGAATCTGTCATTAAGATTTTCAGATATCTGCAAAATATCTGTACTCTGTAAGAATATAGGGGAATTGTAAAATGTCTACCCGTGTATCTACACAGAAACTGTTCAGTAAAATATCATAAGCCAAATTAATCCTTTTGAAACTGGCCTATTATGTATGTAAGTTTTTATTTTAACATTATGTTTTAACTAGATACCCAGTTGAGATGCATCATCCTATTAATAGTGTTTATGAACATACCACTTCAGTGCCTTTGAAGAAATGCATACTGTCAACACTAGCAACCATCTTAAAAGTTTCTGGACACTTGTCTCCTTTACCATATGCCTATTTATATAAGACAGGCCTCCTAGAATTCACCTTATGCTAGTGTAGGGGCAGGGAATATACACAAAGATAAGGCATTATAGAAAGGTTTTGATTGGTAAATAAGAACAGAAAATGAAGAGTCCTTTAAAGAGTGTTGTAATGATTTTTAAAGTTGTTCCACACTTTTTTTACCCGCAAACTACCCTAGATGCTTTCTTTGTCTTCAGCTCTGTTTTAGGCTCTGCTAACCATTACCAGATCCCATCTTTCATCTTTTAATACCAAGCCCATGGGTAAAGATGACACAGGTCAGAATCCCCAAATCGCAAAATTCTTGGACTAAAATAATCGCAATTTAATTTTTGATGTTCTATTTTCATGACTCCCTCTCCCTGCTGCCAGTATGTGTATGAGAATTGCAGTTTACTGCCTAGTAAGATTTTGATCCTTGTTTCAGAAGCTTTCCTAACAATTTGAAGACTTTTTCCGTTATCCAGTCTTGGAGCAGGTGATTCTAGAAGTGTAAAGTCAGTACAGGTCCATGCATTTCATTTCTCACCAACAAAGGTGTCACCTAAATTCACCCTGTTTGATTTACTGCCACTTCTGCAGATTTGGAAGAGAGGAATGACATCATGTGAGGGATATTAGACTGTTCACTAATGAGAAATGCTACAAGTAGAGCTGCACAAAACTTCAAAAACAAATTAGGACCTTCTCCTTACTTTTTTGTGGGTCATGCTATTTCCCTTGATCTTAGAAATCATAGAGAAATATGGCAGCCTGGAAGGGACCTCCATAGATAGCACGACCATAAGGAAATCTGGGACATTCAGAATACTGATCCTCTTCCCCAAGTCAGTAGTTCTGCTGCAAGCAGCGGCAGAGACCAGCGGGCAGGGGCACAGATGCAGTCTGGTGGGGAGGCAGAGCTGCCTGGCACACCATGCCACTCCACTCGCCTGCTTGACTGCACCCTGCACCCCTGCGATTCCAGGACTCTTGTTTTAATTTTCACCAACCAGTCAGGACTGGCCTTCAAAATCTGGGACTGGCCTGCCAAACCAGGACCTATGGTCACCGTATCTATAGGTCATCTAGTCCAACCTCCTGACTGAGGTAGGACCATCTCTATCCAAACAATTCTATACAAATCCGTAATATAACCTCTTAGTAAAAATACCATCCAACCTGACACAACACAAGACATAAAACCCTAATGTGCCACAGGTAAAGCAAGGGGACCATGGTGGCCAATGTCCTGTTGCTGTAATGCTTGTTGATATATGCTCAAGAGATCCCAGGTAGAGGGCCACACCTCCCACTGCAGAGGAAGGCAAAAACCCCCACAGTCCATACTAATCTAACTATGGAGTAAAGTTCCTTCCTAATTCTAAACATGGTGATCATCAATCTGACTGAGTGGAGGGTCAAGATCTTTTTTTATGGGACATGCTATTTTCCTTGATCCTGCAGGAAGCCCTCAATCAGAAGTGGAGGATGCTGGATAAGATGATGGAATCTTAATTTCCTGTTACAACTAGCTGGGAGAAGCAACAGCAGCTTGAACAGGATCATCCTATTTAACGTAGCTGGAATGTGCAGCCACTGCAGAAGAGGTTCACTGAATTCCTTTAAACAACAAAGTGCTTCTGAGGGCAGAAGGAAATGGTGGATAATGGAGATGGCTGAGCAATGGCAGTGAGGCAAAGCAGGAGGAAGAAGAAGGATGTAGTTTTTTTATCTCCCACCCCCAAAGTGAGAAAGGACTTCCCTTAGTTGACCTGTGTGTGTAAAGGAGAAGCTGAAGACTAGCTCTTGACTTAGTTAAATAGTGTTCCAGGAAAAGAAAAGCCTTTTCATTATGTTGAGGGATTACTCCTGTACAGGTGTGGGCCTTTGTGGGCAGTGCTTTTTCAGCTTTGCCTATACAAGGCCAAGTGTAGTGCTCGGGTGCTAAGGGCATGTCTATACTGACTCTCTGACAAGCATAGGACCACTGCTGAGAATCAAGCCACCCTCATTCATGCCCAAACCCAACAATCAGCCACCATAGATAATTTAGAGGATTTCTGAGGGCACAAGTCCCAGACAGAGAGCCCAAGAGCCATCTACTCTTCTTATCTGCCTGGCTTGCTCACACACCAGACAGGAGTGAATGGGTTGATCCTGATTCTGCGTAGTGGTGTCAGGCCAGGCGGGGAGGTAGTACAGACACAGGAATGACTGCGCCCTGAGTTAACTGGGTGGAATTAACTCTGGAATTAACTGGGAATTCTGGGATTGAATGCTGGGCACTGGGACCTAGATCCAAAGCTCACTGAAATCAACAGTAGGACTAGCAAAGATTTCTCTGGGCTTTGGAATGGGGTCAGTGTGAACAAATGACATTTTCACACAGTGGCATAATTGGTGGAAAATTTAAACTCTCTGATGCAGAGTAGAAAGCAAAGCAGA
>NW_005842395.1:1312547-1318099 GCF_000455745.1 Alligator sinensis | reverse complement strand
AGTTTTAGCCATACTTTGAAACAAAAATGTTCAACAAACAAGCAAAACAAAGAAAAAGACATATTCATTTGTGTCCTTCCATTCAAACTTATTTAGAAAAAAACCAGGGATGTCAAGAATATTAATTATAGCTATTTTTAAAATGCACCATGCTCCCAGTTAATAATCTGGACAATAATAAGGTGGTGATCTACTGACCTTCAGTGCAGGTCACTAATATAGCACGCTATTCATGGGAACTAGTAACTAATATCAGTTGAAAGTGCTCCTTTAAATTTTTAAACAATCAGTAGCATACATAATGTGGCATTGAGTTATATCATTTAACTTCTCACAGTGTGCCAGAATCAATGTTGTCCTTGCAAAATCGAAAGCTAAAGTAGTGGGTAAACATAGTGCTTATTAAAGTGAAAGACTGATGGTACTGGTTAGAACCACACATCAGGCAGGTGGAAGCCCTGCAAATTTCTATGCCCCGTTTGGTCCAGGCACCTCAACCCTGATTGATTTTGTGAGTGAACAAATATCCAATAGGGATCAGGGTCTGAGATTCCTTTTCATCTAGGACTTAAGTTAAAGGCACCTGAGTTGAGAATCACTTAGATACAATCTACATTTAGAAAAGCTATGGAAGGTGCCTTGAGGCTAAAAAGCTTAAGAACCATTGATCTAGCTGGTGCCAGGTGAGGGTATCGAGGGCAGGACCTAACCCTGCTGTGACCTGTTCTTTCCTCTGTTTGCCTCCTTCCTGTCCCAACTGCCAAGACTGCTTCTGTGGAGTCTCACATGCTGGCCACCACCCCTACAGCCCTTCTCACCAGTCCCCAGGAGCATGGCTGGAACAGAGGAGATGAGGTGGGCTGCGAAGTGCCACTTTGGCCCCATGTCCTCCTGCCTAGCATAGGGGCAACCCACATGAGGGTTGCATGCAGGACTGGGTAGGACACCAAAGGTGGCAGCCCTCAGAGGAGCAGCTGCAGGTGCCACTGAGCAGCTGGGGTAGATGCAGGATGCCAGACAAGGGAAGGACAGCATTTACATCCTCACAAAGGGATCGAATGGTGTGGCACCCTTAATGGGATCTTGGAGAATCCTAGGGTGCCACAGCACCCAGCTGAAAATCGCTGGCTTGAGATAAAAGTTTTTTTGTGAAACATGTATTTTGTACCCTACGTAACTTTAGACTATTTATCCTGCTACTTCCTACAGCTTCCACTTTTTGTGTGCATAAAATTACCCACCTTAACCTTAAATATTCTATCCCTCTGGTGTTCATTGATGGTCTCTGAGGCTCAAGCTTTATTCTCCTTCAGGGTTCATTCTTCCTCTAAATACTCATCATCCATTGCATTCTATAAAGAGAGTTCCCAGCAGTAGTTTTTAAAATAAAAGATAAAATGTTCAGTATCTGAACATTTAAAGCCCTAGTGTCAGTACCTGGAATGCCTCCTGTTGACAATGATGGTTATCACTGGGGGCAACTGAAATCTGTTCATTCTGAACTGTCTTCAGAAATCAGCCTTATCTGATTGTTCTTTCAGATCAAAAGAAATAGGAAGACAAAGTAAGCCGTGCATATTCTTTCACTCTGCACTTTGTTGTTAAAAGGGGGAGGAATCCCACTAGGACCCATAAACCACTTTTAGATATTACTAATCTTTGCTATGGATTTCTATTTTTTCCATTTACTGCCAGCTGACTGATTAGGTTTTGATATTTTAATGGCACAGAACAACACTGTTAAGAATTACCTGTGCAATACATATAACAAAATCTAGACAGACAAAAGAACATTTATTGCTCTAAGGGAAATGGCATGTAATTCCCAGCATTTACAGCTGAGATTAGACCATTTTTCCAAGAGGTAGTTATGTATTTAGCAATAAGAACACTTGCCATGTCTCCAAAATCACATCTGGAGCTCCTGGATTTAGGCAGAGTTGCCCTATATTTTAGATACCCCTGGAAGATAGACTTGCATTGCATCTTATACCAAGTTCAGTTTCAATTACTAAATATATGACTACCTCTGTCTGCCATGCAGAGGGTAGATGAGAAGAATACTAGCCTGTTTTACCAGCAGAGCTAGCACTGTTGCAGGCAAATAATCTTCTACAGGCAGGGGATATGGCAAAGTGCCTGCCAATTCAACAGCAAGGAAAATAGCAGAGTAGTTGGCATTCTCCTTAAAATGCATTTCTTGTTGGACACAAGAAGTCACTTTACATTAAATTGGGATGCAACATAATGTAATGTGTCAAAGGCTTTGTTAAAAACAAATTGGAACTGAACTGCATATAGTACATCTCAAATCTCATATTTGCACTTTAAGAAACATACACACATGCAAAGCTTATAAATTCTATTAGTGGTGCAGTTTTTGGAGTGCTTCCCAAAACTCAGTGGGATCTTGGTAGGGACCCCTGCAAATATAAAACAACGTTTACCCCTGAACAAAGTAATGACATGTAAACAAATGAACAGTTTGCTCCAGTAAAATTAAACCATGAAGCATTTGCTGAAGCGTATCTTTGACTGTATTTTATGGTCTTTAGTGCTGGCATTAATCAGTGACTTAGATTTTTAATTCAAATTCTGTATCCTGAACCTACTCCTTGCCTGCACAGTGTGGTACTTCTTTGTATCAAGAGAATGAAGTTTACACATAACTGGTTCTCTATTTCCCAGCTAGCTAGCTGTTCTGTTCTGTTTTTCGATGTCATTCAAATGCCCCCTCTTCTGATTTCTCTTTCACATTAAAAGACAATCAGACCTATGAGTCTGCCTTGCCTGACACCTTTGCACTTTTTGCTCACCTTGGGCAGGGTTTCCAAATCTAGCAGTAATGTTACAAAGATTCTTGTGAACAATTTAATGTGTACACTAGCCTCTAGCATGCTGAGCCACTGCACTGACTCTTCTAGGGAGTAGATGTTTGATACTGAAGTAAAGAACATGGATGACAATTCAGTATGACACCAGATTGCCATTGACTACAAAGTACAGAATGGCTGAAAATGCCCCCTGCTGTCCCTTTTCATTAGATGGAAAATGGACTCTTAAACCTGTTCCAAACCACACTAGGGTAGGTCTCAAGGTCAAAGTCTGATATAGAAGGGGAAGAACTTCTATATTTTACACACTCCATCCCTTCCTATAAGAACAGTTGTACTTAGTGTGACTACAACTTGACACTCAAATAAAAGCTCTTTCATCACTGTACATGAAGTGTGCAGGTATTAAGCTTTTTCAACAAAAAGAGAGAATGTTAAAAAAACCCTTAAATTATCTGTTCTTGAAGCAAAAATTCTCATTGAGAGGCTCTATAAGAAGTACCAGCTCCAGGCTCTCTTGATTGCTATGTTGTCTGACTTCTCTTCCCCAGGCTATGTAGGTCAGACAGATACTCAACATAAATATAAAATCATAACACAACGTATCACAAATCGGTCTTAAAGTAGTACAAAGAGCTCTTAATGGACCACATGAAAAAAGGTTTCCAACCTCTTGTATGGAAATAATAGCATATATTATGAGACCATAGTTGAAGTGTTTGAGAACAATTGAAATGGTATTTTAAAATAAATGCGTTTCAGCATTCAGGTAGCACTGTCAAAAGCATCAGCTGGACTACTTTTAGGCAAGGAGGTTGCTACTGTGCTGAAAAAAATAAGACTGACTTCTCATGATTTCTTATATATATATAACTTTCTTTTTAACAAACAATGTGTGAATGCTTTTTGGCGCACAAATGATGTACAGTATGTGGAGAAAGAAAAAAAGATTCTTTTGTAGAAGAACAAAATCTAGGCTTTTACACCCAACATGCTGCTTGATCGAAGTCACCTTTGTCAGTTCAACTATGCCTGTAATATTGTGCAAACCTCAGCTTCTCTTTCTTTGAAAAATTTTGTCCAAAAAAGTATATTGTACTGCAATGTTTTTTTCCTACCAGTGTTCCAACTTTACACATCAGCAGCAACAGTCACTTTTTTGATCACACAGGACCAAGTTCTGTGGCTCTTAAGTAAAACTTCCATTGATGCCAATGGAATTTGGAGTGCAGAGCTATTGGACAGCAGAACTGCTGGCTGGCACAAAGTTGTGCAAGCCAGCAACAGGGTCAGAGAGACCATTATTGAATCTATGTATTGCCTGGATGTTTGCATACCCCTGGATTCATCCTTTTTCCAAAGCTGTACCTCCTGTACTATGCAGCTGCTTTGCACTAAAGAGGCAGGGGCCTAGATTTGAGTAACCGTGTCTGCCAAGTTTCTTAGTGAGTAGGTAGAAGTGAAAGGAGAACAACCATTAATTACAAAAAGGGCTCCCAAGGACAAAGCCAAATGGCAAAGGAACTTTTCATTTTTTCAGATCTGATAAAGTCCCAGAACTTAAAGGCCTGTCATTTGAGGGCCTCCTCATTCCTATATAGAATGTGTCAGTATCTGGTTGACTGGAACTTAACACAGGGTCTCCAACTGGTGACTTGCTGTGAACCTGTGATGTGGCAAACAGTGTGCTAGATTTTAGCAGGGTCTCTAAGGCCTTGGACACATGTTCATTTGGAGTGCTACAAAGTGCCTTTGTAATGCCCTGTGTAGCATTACAAAAACAGAGTATTATAAGGGTGTACACAGCTGCACAATAGGGATGTATGAAGCGGGCCCTATTTGATTTGGATTCGGGCCAAATCAGGGACAGTGATTTGATTCGTTGATTCGGGTAACTGTCCCTGATTCTATCTGGCTGAATCTAAATCTGAAGATTCAATGCTGATTTGGAGAACCAGTGATTCGGACATAGACACAACTTCAAATGTTTTTTCTACATACCTCTAGGTATCAGGCGGCTCATGTGATACTGGGGTGGATGGAGTGTCCCACAGGAGTGGGGGGGGGTGGGAGGCGGGGCCCTCCATGTGCTCGGCAGTGAACCCGGAAGTAGACTGGAAGTACTTTTGGTCCACTTCTGGGTCTTTCGGGGAGCACGTGGGAGGCCCCCCCGTGCCCCCTCGACTCAGCAATTAGCTGTGGGGGGACCCCAGGTGCCCCCCACAGACCCAGGAGGCACCAGTTGCTGAGCTGGAGGGTACCCCCTGTGCTCCCCAGCAGACCTGGAAGTGAACTGGAAGTGCTTCTGGCCACTTCCAGGTCTGTTACCGCAATTAGCTGTGGGGGGACCCCAGGTGCCCCCCACAGACCCAGGAGGCACCAGTTGCTGAGCTGGAGGGTACCCCCTGTGCTCCCCAGCAGACCTGGAAGTGAACTGGAAGTGCTTCTGGCCACTTCCAGGTCTGTTACCGAATGTGCTGGGGAGCCCCCCCATGCTTCTGTGGGACACTCCATGCGCCCCAGCATCACAGCACTCATGAGCTGCCTGCTACCTAGAGGTATGTAGAAAAAACATTTAAAGCTATGTCTATGTGCTAATTGCTATATCCTCCCGAATCTCTCCAAATCATAGAATCATATCATAGAATCATAGAAGTAGGGTTGGAAGGGACCTTGTAGATCTTCAAGTCCGACCCCCTGCCTGGGCAGGAGAGAAAC
>NW_005842395.1:1299724-1308278 GCF_000455745.1 Alligator sinensis | reverse complement strand
ACTCTTTCCATAGTAGCCATACTTTGAAACAAAAATGTTCAACAAACAAGCAAAACAAAGAAAAAGACATATTCATTTGTGTCCTTCCATTCAAACTTATTTAGAAAAAAACCAGGGATGTCAAGAATATTAATTATAGCTATTTTTAAAATGCACCATGCTCCCAGTTAATAATCTGGACAATAATAAGGTGGTGATCTACTGACCTTCAGTGCAGGTCACTAATATAGCACGCTATTCATGGGAACTAGTAACTAATATCAGTTGAAAGTGCTCCTTTAAATTTTTAAACAATCAGTAGCATACATAATGTGGCATTGAGTTATATCATTTAACTTCTCACAGTGTGCCAGAATCAATGTTGTCCTTGCAAAATCGAAAGCTAAAGTAGTGGGTAAACATAGTGCTTATTAAAGTGAAAGACTGATGGTACTGGTTAGAACCACACATCAGGCAGGTGGAAGCCCTGCAAATTTCTATGCCCCGTTTGGTCCAGGCACCTCAACCCTGATTGATTTTGTGAGTGAACAAATATCCAATAGGGATCAGGGTCTGAGATTCCTTTTCATCTAGGACTTAAGTTAAAGGCACCTGAGTTGAGAATCACTTAGATACAATCTACATTTAGAAAAGCTATGGAAGGTGCCTTGAGGCTAAAAAGCTTAAGAACCATTGATCTAGCTGGTGCCAGGTGAGGGTATCGAGGGCAGGACCTAACCCTGCTGTGACCTGTTCTTTCCTCTGTTTGCCTCCTTCCTGTCCCAACTGCCAAGACTGCTTCTGTGGAGTCTCACATGCTGGCCACCACCCCTACAGCCCTTCTCACCAGTCCCCAGGAGCATGGCTGGAACAGAGGAGATGAGGTGGGCTGCGAAGTGCCACTTTGGCCCCATGTCCTCCTGCCTAGCATAGGGGCAACCCACATGAGGGTTGCATGCAGGACTGGGTAGGACACCAAAGGTGGCAGCCCTCAGAGGAGCAGCTGCAGGTGCCACTGAGCAGCTGGGGTAGATGCAGGATGCCAGACAAGGGAAGGACAGCATTTACATCCTCACAAAGGGATCGAATGGTGTGGCACCCTTAATGGGATCTTGGAGAATCCTAGGGTGCCACAGCACCCAGCTGAAAATCGCTGGCTTGAGATAAAAGTTTTTTTGTGAAACATGTATTTTGTACCCTACGTAACTTTAGACTATTTATCCTGCTACTTCCTACAGCTTCCACTTTTTGTGTGCATAAAATTACCCACCTTAACCTTAAATATTCTATCCCTCTGGTGTTCATTGATGGTCTCTGAGGCTCAAGCTTTATTCTCCTTCAGGGTTCATTCTTCCTCTAAATACTCATCATCCATTGCATTCTATAAAGAGAGTTCCCAGCAGTAGTTTTTAAAATAAAAGATAAAATGTTCAGTATCTGAACATTTAAAGCCCTAGTGTCAGTACCTGGAATGCCTCCTGTTGACAATGATGGTTATCACTGGGGGCAACTGAAATCTGTTCATTCTGAACTGTCTTCAGAAATCAGCCTTATCTGATTGTTCTTTCAGATCAAAAGAAATAGGAAGACAAAGTAAGCCGTGCATATTCTTTCACTCTGCACTTTGTTGTTAAAAGGGGGAGGAATCCCACTAGGACCCATAAACCACTTTTAGATATTACTAATCTTTGCTATGGATTTCTATTTTTTCCATTTACTGCCAGCTGACTGATTAGGTTTTGATATTTTAATGGCACAGAACAACACTGTTAAGAATTACCTGTGCAATACATATAACAAAATCTAGACAGACAAAAGAACATTTATTGCTCTAAGGGAAATGGCATGTAATTCCCAGCATTTACAGCTGAGATTAGACCATTTTTCCAAGAGGTAGTTATGTATTTAGCAATAAGAACACTTGCCATGTCTCCAAAATCACATCTGGAGCTCCTGGATTTAGGCAGAGTTGCCCTATATTTTAGATACCCCTGGAAGATAGACTTGCATTGCATCTTATACCAAGTTCAGTTTCAATTACTAAATATATGACTACCTCTGTCTGCCATGCAGAGGGTAGATGAGAAGAATACTAGCCTGTTTTACCAGCAGAGCTAGCACTGTTGCAGGCAAATAATCTTCTACAGGCAGGGGATATGGCAAAGTGCCTGCCAATTCAACAGCAAGGAAAATAGCAGAGTAGTTGGCATTCTCCTTAAAATGCATTTCTTGTTGGACACAAGAAGTCACTTTACATTAAATTGGGATGCAACATAATGTAATGTGTCAAAGGCTTTGTTAAAAACAAATTGGAACTGAACTGCATATAGTACATCTCAAATCTCATATTTGCACTTTAAGAAACATACACACATGCAAAGCTTATAAATTCTATTAGTGGTGCAGTTTTTGGAGTGCTTCCCAAAACTCAGTGGGATCTTGGTAGGGACCCCTGCAAATATAAAACAACGTTTACCCCTGAACAAAGTAATGACATGTAAACAAATGAACAGTTTGCTCCAGTAAAATTAAACCATGAAGCATTTGCTGAAGCGTATCTTTGACTGTATTTTATGGTCTTTAGTGCTGGCATTAATCAGTGACTTAGATTTTTAATTCAAATTCTGTATCCTGAACCTACTCCTTGCCTGCACAGTGTGGTACTTCTTTGTATCAAGAGAATGAAGTTTACACATAACTGGTTCTCTATTTCCCAGCTAGCTAGCTGTTCTGTTCTGTTTTTCGATGTCATTCAAATGCCCCCTCTTCTGATTTCTCTTTCACATTAAAAGACAATCAGACCTATGAGTCTGCCTTGCCTGACACCTTTGCACTTTTTGCTCACCTTGGGCAGGGTTTCCAAATCTAGCAGTAATGTTACAAAGATTCTTGTGAACAATTTAATGTGTACACTAGCCTCTAGCATGCTGAGCCACTGCACTGACTCTTCTAGGGAGTAGATGTTTGATACTGAAGTAAAGAACATGGATGACAATTCAGTATGACACCAGATTGCCATTGACTACAAAGTACAGAATGGCTGAAAATGCCCCCTGCTGTCCCTTTTCATTAGATGGAAAATGGACTCTTAAACCTGTTCCAAACCACACTAGGGTAGGTCTCAAGGTCAAAGTCTGATATAGAAGGGGAAGAACTTCTATATTTTACACACTCCATCCCTTCCTATAAGAACAGTTGTACTTAGTGTGACTACAACTTGACACTCAAATAAAAGCTCTTTCATCACTGTACATGAAGTGTGCAGGTATTAAGCTTTTTCAACAAAAAGAGAGAATGTTAAAAAAACCCTTAAATTATCTGTTCTTGAAGCAAAAATTCTCATTGAGAGGCTCTATAAGAAGTACCAGCTCCAGGCTCTCTTGATTGCTATGTTGTCTGACTTCTCTTCCCCAGGCTATGTAGGTCAGACAGATACTCAACATAAATATAAAATCATAACACAACGTATCACAAATCGGTCTTAAAGTAGTACAAAGAGCTCTTAATGGACCACATGAAAAAAGGTTTCCAACCTCTTGTATGGAAATAATAGCATATATTATGAGACCATAGTTGAAGTGTTTGAGAACAATTGAAATGGTATTTTAAAATAAATGCGTTTCAGCATTCAGGTAGCACTGTCAAAAGCATCAGCTGGACTACTTTTAGGCAAGGAGGTTGCTACTGTGCTGAAAAAAATAAGACTGACTTCTCATGATTTCTTATATATATATAACTTTCTTTTTAACAAACAATGTGTGAATGCTTTTTGGCGCACAAATGATGTACAGTATGTGGAGAAAGAAAAAAAGATTCTTTTGTAGAAGAACAAAATCTAGGCTTTTACACCCAACATGCTGCTTGATCGAAGTCACCTTTGTCAGTTCAACTATGCCTGTAATATTGTGCAAACCTCAGCTTCTCTTTCTTTGAAAAATTTTGTCCAAAAAAGTATATTGTACTGCAATGTTTTTTTCCTACCAGTGTTCCAACTTTACACATCAGCAGCAACAGTCACTTTTTTGATCACACAGGACCAAGTTCTGTGGCTCTTAAGTAAAACTTCCATTGATGCCAATGGAATTTGGAGTGCAGAGCTATTGGACAGCAGAACTGCTGGCTGGCACAAAGTTGTGCAAGCCAGCAACAGGGTCAGAGAGACCATTATTGAATCTATGTATTGCCTGGATGTTTGCATACCCCTGGATTCATCCTTTTTCCAAAGCTGTACCTCCTGTACTATGCAGCTGCTTTGCACTAAAGAGGCAGGGGCCTAGATTTGAGTAACCGTGTCTGCCAAGTTTCTTAGTGAGTAGGTAGAAGTGAAAGGAGAACAACCATTAATTACAAAAAGGGCTCCCAAGGACAAAGCCAAATGGCAAAGGAACTTTTCATTTTTTCAGATCTGATAAAGTCCCAGAACTTAAAGGCCTGTCATTTGAGGGCCTCCTCATTCCTATATAGAATGTGTCAGTATCTGGTTGACTGGAACTTAACACAGGGTCTCCAACTGGTGACTTGCTGTGAACCTGTGATGTGGCAAACAGTGTGCTAGATTTTAGCAGGGTCTCTAAGGCCTTGGACACATGTTCATTTGGAGTGCTACAAAGTGCCTTTGTAATGCCCTGTGTAGCATTACAAAAACAGAGTATTATAAGGGTGTACACAGCTGCACAATAGGGATGTATGAAGCGGGCCCTATTTGATTTGGATTCGGGCCAAATCAGGGACAGTGATTTGATTCGTTGATTCGGGTAACTGTCCCTGATTCTATCTGGCTGAATCTAAATCTGAAGATTCAATGCTGATTTGGAGAACCAGTGATTCGGACATAGACACAACTTCAAATGTTTTTTCTACATACCTCTAGGTATCAGGCGGCTCATGTGATACTGGGGTGGATGGAGTGTCCCACAGGAGTGGGGGGGGGTGGGAGGCGGGGCCCTCCATGTGCTCGGCAGTGAACCCGGAAGTAGACTGGAAGTACTTTTGGTCCACTTCTGGGTCTTTCGGGGAGCACGTGGGAGGCCCCCCCGTGCCCCCTCGACTCAGCAATTAGCTGTGGGGGGACCCCAGGTGCCCCCCACAGACCCAGGAGGCACCAGTTGCTGAGCTGGAGGGTACCCCCTGTGCTCCCCAGCAGACCTGGAAGTGAACTGGAAGTGCTTCTGGCCACTTCCAGGTCTGTTACCGAATGTGCTGGGGAGCCCCCCCATGCTTCTGTGGGACACTCCATGCGCCCCAGCATCACAGCACTCATGAGCTGCCTGCTACCTAGAGGTATGTAGAAAAAACATTTAAAGCTATGTCTATGTGCTAATTGCTATATCCTCCCGAATCTCTCCAAATCATAGAATCATATCATAGAATCATAGAAGTAGGGTTGGAAGGGACCTTGTAGATCTTCAAGTCCGACCCCCTGCCTGGGCAGGAGAGAAACTGGGCTCAAGTGACCCCAGCCATGTAGGCATCGAGCCGCTTCTGAAAGACCCCCAAATCAATTTGGAGGGTTCTGATTTGATTCGGAGAGATTAAAGTGTCCTCTGATTTAATTCAGATTTGGAGATTTGGTCTCTGAATGGGGTCAAATCTCCACCAAATTGAATCAGAGACCGAAGTGTTGCACAGCCCTACTGCACAGCCCTCTGGCTGAAACACTGGTACCACAAAGGTGTTGTCTCCTGTCAGGGGGCATTAGGGGGCTGTTCCTTTGCTCCCCCACCCTCAGGGGAGCCTGTCAGTGAGTCCAATCACTGACAAACTATCCTCTCCCCTGCTGGGGAAGGGGCTGGCTATCGGTGATCAGTTGGAAGCTGCTGCTCCGGTCTGCTGCTTTCAGATAAGAAAAAGCAGCTGTCAAAGCACATCCAAGCCCAGGGCACTGGTAGGGGACAAGGCCCCTTGCCCTCCTTGCCCTCTGCCATCCCTGTGGGCAGGAGGGGGCTGTCTCTGACAGGTGCTGCTGTTTCTGGAAGTGGAAAGGGCTGCTCTCAGTAGGAGAGGGGGCAGACTGTCTTGGCCAGTTGTTTTTCCAGGACCGTGTCCCAGAACAGCAGATCTCTTTGTGGCCACCACCAGGCTGAGGCAGCAGCTCTTTGTGCTTCTGAGGCAGCAGTAGAGGGCTAGTGTCACTGCAGGGGCAGCAACACTGGTCTCTGGTACCATGGTGAAAGCAGCCATGTCCCCTTGTAGAGCTGGTACTCCCCTGGAGCAGCAATTGCTCTCTGATAGCTCACTCTGGTGAGTGGAACCAGTGGCAATGAACAGACGGTGCATGGGGGTGCACATGCACCCCCTGAGAGCGCTGGTGCACCCCCTGACAGGCCGTGCTCCTCATTTAGGTGATGGACAGGAGGGGGCAGGCAGGAGTGCTGGTGCTCCCCCTGCGAGCACCAGCCAGGGAGTGGGAGCACCGGATGAAGCGCTATGGCCACTTCTGGGACTGCCGAGTTTGCCTGTGGGGGGAACCCCTCCCGGCTGGGCTGGAGCTCTGCTCCTCGCAGGCTGTCAGGAAGCCATCCACTCTTCCTCCATCCCCCTTGGAGGGAAGAGGAAAGTGGAGCACTATGAGATGCTGGTGGCCCAAGAACCCTACTATACCAGTACATGTAACTGTACACACAGCTTGAAACAGGAACCTTTTTGTGGTGACTCAGCTATCTTTGTGGTGCTACAGACAGACTGAATGTATGCACACTCAGGTTTTGTAGCAATATATGGGTGTACATAAGCACTACTAATGTAATGTATGGCAAGGCCTAAGTTACAGTTCCTGCCAGGAACTGTAGGAGTGCTGGCAGGCAGTCAGTCAATGAAAGATCTTGCCAATGTGGTAAATAAGGAGCTACATATACAATATCAAGTCAGAGCAAGGAACAATGAAGCAGCAATACATTGGAGGGGGCAGGCGGTGGGAAGAGCAGGACACAGCAGGGTGAGGTCTTGCCCCTACCATCTTTAAGTGGCACTGGCTAGATCAGTGATTCTCAATTTTTTTAGCCACAAGGCTCCCCTCTATATCTCTTCTGAATTTAGATCTTGGTGATGTTTAATTGGGGTGCTGCAAAATTTAGAACAGGAGAGGGATGCCATGAGGCTAAAAAAGAGAACCACTGGTATAGAGACCAATCCTTTGCTGAAAGAAAGATGTATTTGGTATAATTTTTAACAGTACATCTTAGTGCTAGTATGATTTCCTCTGGGAGGGGAATGGAATATGCTATATGTTCTGAACACACACACACACACAGTTTTTGGGTGTAAGAGTACCACCAATCCTTTAATGGGCACCACCAATTTTAATCCTGAAAAAAGTGTGCCCTGGGTACACTTGTAAATCTGGTGACCAACATGGAACCATCAACTAGTTGGATGCTAAGGCTCAGATCTACAAAAAGCATTTATATGCCTAAAGATGGACTTGTACAGAATTTAGGGACCTAGGCTAAGGACAGGCATTACACATAAACTGGGTTAAGTGATCAGAACCAGGTTTAAACCTATAACAGAACAGATGTTCAGTGCACATGAACCAGTTTGAAAATGGCTGAAACCAGTTTAAGATAAACCTGGTTGAATGTAGTATCAGACTTAACTGATTTGGGTCAAAATGGTTTATACAATGTCTGTCCCAGACCCTTTGCTGGCTTAAGATAACCCAGACTCTCCCAGCATCCCAGCTGTTTTCTAGGCTGGGCAGGGCTCTCTGCTCCACATCAGGGCTGGTCCCTCCCCTCTGCTCCCTGGCTGCAGCTCCGGCAAGACTGCAGGCTGCTTCCCCTCCTCCCCCTCACCACTCCCTGCTAAGCAGGAATCCCCCCTCCCATCTGCCTTGTGAAGAGGTATCTGTGTATTAGCTAGCAAACCACATGCTGGCAACAGTCCATGCTGAATCAACAGGCAGAATCAACAGGTAGCTGGTATTGTCCCTCTGTTGTTTTCTTAATGGGGTGATAAACACTGAGTTAGGGGTGATAAACAATGTTATCAATTCCCTGCTGGGCTAATCAGAATAATCTGCTGGGGCCTGGCCATGCCCCACCCCCTCGTAGCTCAGTACTGTCCAAGGGAAGGGAGGGTTGCTTTAGTGATCCCCCCCTGGCTTCTAGCCTGAGCCACTGCAGCCATGTGCTGGCATTTCTGGGATGTTTGTGCAGTTACAAAGTGATTCAGCCTAGCCAGGTTAGACTAACCTGCAAAGATTGAATCAATTCAGGCTCAGGCTTTTTTGAATGTTTGTTTGAATTTTTTAACTGCTAAGGAAAATGCAGTTAAAAAATTCTTGCCTAATCAACTTGGCTCTACAGTGTGCGTAGGTTCATAAACCTTCAACAGTTTCTTAGGCTCTTTGAATGCTGCTACTGAACAAACTAATATTACTTACATTTTTAAGGGGTCCAATATCTTGTTGCCTATCTCCTGCCTACAGCTGTTTGGGCTTCAATCCAAATCTAGAGCCAATGGGAGACTTTGGTTCAATGTCCTCTTCAGGCTAAAGGGGTAGGAACATATATCTCCTCTCTGCTACATAGCACTAACACACCATGCTCTAGGCTGGGATGTGGCATTCTCTACC
>NW_005842395.1:1292965-1299693 GCF_000455745.1 Alligator sinensis | reverse complement strand
TGTGACCTTCTGTAACTGAGATGAAAGATTTGTGGCACCATACAAGCAGTAAGGAAGAGGTAGGGAGATCTAGAGCTTTATGAGGATACTCAGTCCCCACCTGCCGCTCCACCCATCTGAAAAGGACCTTAATCATGGGTCCCCCACTTCCTGGAGAAGTGTTCCAAGCACCAAGCACCATGCTATTATGTCAAAGTTGTGATGCCACCAATATCTGCTATGGTCTAGAAGAAGCAAGGGAGACAGCTCTCCATAGCCAAAGGGTGACTTAGGAAGGTATTCTGGGATGTGAAACAACTGAGTGCTGAAGGTTGGTGGCTAAGCTCTGGAGACAGACAGTATTTCAAACAGTCCCCTCCTTTCAACATTTTCTACTGGATGGGTTATGTATCCTCCTACGCATTGATTCAGCATTATGGATCCCATCTTGAGATACCCAGTTCAGGGTAGTTAATTCTGCTTCTGGAACTGGGTGCTGAACAGTTAAGTGTGGTGATACTGAGAACACCACACACAAATTTGATATTGCATCTTTAGTGGAACAATACACCGATGTATTCAGGGATTAGCGATGTTACAAGAAATCTATTAAATCTTACAGCAAGAAGTGCAGCTTGTCATACATGTAGCCTGGAAAGTATGCCACGCTTTGAGGGCTGACTATAGCCTGCAGCAGCTAGAAATCAGTAGTTTTTACTGAATTTTCAAAATCATGACTACACCACAGAACTTGCTCCATAAAGTTAGCTATGTCTGTCAATTTTTTCACTGCCTGGAATGACGACCCTTCATAGTTAGCATCTGGAAATGGAATTTGGCATTGATCCCTACAGTAATAGTGGAAAGTATTCAAGTGCTGTGTGACTTCACAAGTTGTATGTTTCTAGAAAAGATGATATGCTATTATATAGTGGTTCTCAACCTTTTTTAGGATCAAGATATCCCTCGTTAGACTCTTGACACCCCTCAGAAAATGCCACCCCTTAGTTTTCACTTGGTTTTTTTACTATTGAAATATAATAAAGCATTTCTTCTGTTCCAAAGAACTCAGGAAGACCACAGCAAGTCAGAATGTTTTTAAAGCTATGAATTTCTATTTGAAGGGTCTGGGTTTATCTTGTGAATCATGTTTGTACACCTAACAGTGCTAACATTGTGGCACCCCGCAGCATTCTTGAAAACATCTTAAGGCACCCTGGCACCTTAAGACACCTTAGGGTGCCATGGCACCTTGGTTGAGAATTACTGCTATAATCTATATATTTTGAACAATAAACACAATCAATGCCTAACATGTACAACAGACACGACGGCCCAGATCTTTTTCTGTCTTTGAGACACCTAAGTCTCTATGTCTGATCCCACCCTGCTCAGCAGACACAAAGTCATTAATACCTTAATTAAGTCATGAAGTCCTTAATGAACCTCTTTTTTGGCTTGAAAAGATCCCTTTATGAGTAGACTGGGCTATTCCACCTAGATACTTTGTTCCCACCTAATCTCCACTGCGATTCAATTTTGTCTGAGATGTGCATAAGTACATATCCACATAAATCACCAATTTCTGAGAAAATCCAGGCTCAGCAACTGGAAGAGAACCTCTCAACTTTATCCCAATGGCCGACAGTCATTGGACACATGGTCAGGAAGTGGTAAATCTGGGTTTTAGGCCCTATTCAGTCTGAGGGGGTTTGAACCCACGTCTCCCACATCCCAAAGAACTGCTGTACCAACCAGGTTCTGAACTAAACAGGGCTGAGCAAAACCTCCATTGCTCTTGTTGCACTGGACTTGGCTGTCCAATGCCAGAATGTGCAGCAAGAGCGTAAAATGAATGGAATCAGGAGAGCAAGCAGAAGGAAATGTAACTCTCTGGGAAGGAAGAGCCTTGCCTAACTCACAGCTTGGTAAGCAAGGAACTTTTTTGGGAAATGAGAGATGTTTCATACTGTTTCAGGGTGAGTGTGCAATCAATTAAACAACTGGGCAACAGATGACCCCCCTCATTGCCTCATCCACCTCCTCCTTCCACTGAAGTTAATGCCGCTGTCAGGAACACTGCTATTATCTACCCTCAGAGTTAGATCCCAACATGATGGAAGCAATGTCTTGCAGCCCTAAGGCAGGCATAGGCATGGGGGTTCAGATACTTACCTGCACCTAGCATTTCCTATTGGCTGTACATGCTTTGGAGGTGCATTTGAGACTAATGCCAGAATGCAAGAGCTACTCCCTCTCTAGAATGGAACAGAATGGGCTTCTGCAGGGATCTAAGCTGACCACTGAGAGAGAGAGGGAAAACTACTTGCCTCCCAGGGAGAAATAGGATTATATCCCTGAGACAAGACTTTTTTTGTGGATTGGCTTAGATGTCTCCTATGCAGAGGTGGATGTGGGCTGAAGTCTTTATATTGGATTGTGTTCTTCATAAAGTGAGCATATTATGACCCTATTTGGAATCATTTTTGTAATACTTCATGAAAGGCATATGAAAACAGAAAGAACAAGAGGACAGGAGTATAGGTAGCAGCTGTGTTGGTTTAAGGACATAGGCAGACAAAGTTCTTTGGGTAAATCTGATATCTTTTATTAGACCAACTCAAATAGCTGGAAAAATTGTATTAATACCTGAAAGCTTGCAGAAAAGAATTTTTTCCATCTATTTGAGTTGGTCTAACAAAAGATATCAGATTTACCCAAAGAACCTTGTCTGCAAGAAGACAGGAGGTATTTGTAATATAAAAATGCTCGTGCTACAGAGTTCACTATTAGGCTACTATTAAAGGCTCAGCTGAAGCATGGGACATGGAATTTTCACTCTACAGAACAACTTTTGAGTGTCATTAATTTATTTTCAGTCTAACTGGTAGCATGTAAACTAAAGGAAGCCACTTCAAAGTAGGTGATTTTAAAACCTGCAGCTATTTTTGCCACATTTGGAAATCCAAAAAATAATGAGGAAGGACAACCAGCTTCCATGTGCTGGCATGCATTTTAAAAGGCACAAGCCTATTGCTCTGAGCATTGCTTGCAGTACTAATTTTCCACAATATAATGGACTGACAGAATGTGGAGCTAACATTTTTAAGAAATTGTTGAAAATCACTAACCATTCAATGGGAGCCCCACATCTCTGTGACAATTTGTGAGCTTTTTTAGCCACGTTAATCAAAACTGCTGAGAACTACTGCCAATCTACACCGCTGCAAACTATTGGAATTCCTTTGCACATCTACCTGAAGCAGAACCAGTGGGCTCGCTTGGTAATGGAAGTGATGGACACAACAAAAGAGCAATAAGCAGCAGCTGCACCGCCACTGAATCTCCAGCTGACTGGTCTGTTGCAACTCTCAACATGCACATAGTTCTGGAATAGCTTAAACATAACAAATCTAAGACTCGCTTAAAGTCATTGTGTTGGCAGAATGAGGTGTTGTGAATAAAAGTTTCAAATGATTTGTTTTATAAAACAAAAGTTAGGTTAATTTTTGTTATATTCTTATGTGAGGAAAAAAATGTACTCAGCATGAGACTGCAGGAGTACCTTTACTCTTATGTTGGCTATCTGTATGAAATTACAGAATCAAAGTGACAGCTGTCCCTGTTTGTTAAATCATTCAGCTGCTGCCACCCTACACTGAGTGGTACTTATTGTTGGTGGTAAGAATTCAGTGCAGCAAGGTACAGGTGAACCAATAGTAATTTTAGTAGTAAGAATAGGACCTTGAATAGGTCAGACTGGTTGAAATGTGAGGTGTCATGTTGGGGCTGTTTGCAGTTTTGTGCTAGCATTTTGCAGATATATTCTCTTCCTACTCATCACTCTGACAAAGAAAAATGTTTTTTTTCTGGTTGTTGGTCACTGGATACCCAAACATAAAAAATATAGACCCTATGAAAACTTTATTTTCTCTCAGGAGCACTAAGGAGCACATTTGAGTTTATATATTAGCCATTAAAGCCTAAAAACTTGTCCCATGTAAAAGAAGAGCATATTTCAAGGGACAAAGGAAGAGTTTGAAAAGAGAATATTTAAAAGACAGAGAAGGTTGATGCATTTTACTGCAGTAGTATTAATAGTTAGCTGTTTTTCTCAGGTGAAAAATACTACTCCAACAGGGCTGGAGAAGTCAAGGAGGAGTGCTAGCAAGTCAGTAGAATAAAAGTATTGCCTTTGAATTGCATATTCAATTATTCTTCTACAGCAAAAAGCTCAATTGATTACCATGTCAGCATAGAGTGCCTGCAATTAGGTTAATAGATTACTGTTAATAATAATAAAAGTTGTGCACATAATTCCCTGAATACTACATTGACTATTCTCCGAAAAATGTATATTTAACTGTATTATAACTTTCTCAAGATTTATCAGGTATAAAGCATATATTTCACTGAAAATCAAATAAAGTTGAGAGGCTGTCATAAAATAATTGTATTTAAAACACTGATTCTATATACACAAATTAGGGGTGTTTCTATCATATGTTCATACCCAGAGCAGGATTTGTTTATTTTCGAAGGAAAGCTAGAGATGAAATCTACAATGGTAAATCATTAAAACCTACTTTATCTTAACCAGTGTAAGTCTTAAGCTTTGCTATGTTCTGAATACAAAACAATAAAAGAGACTTATACTGCATGCAGGACGTGCATACAACCCATCCATTCCTTCCAGAGCTTTATTTCAGTTTTGATTAATTACGCACAGGTCGGGTTTTTTTTTAAGGGCACGTTATCACTTTTCTCCTAGGCCCCCATGGGGAAAAATAAAAGTCAGTGCCTGAGAGGGATATTAAAGAAACCCCTAGTGATCAGTAGTATTGTATGCAACATTTAAACCACAATTATCTTCTTTAGCAACCCTCTCTTATCTTCACATTTCCATGAGCAAGACACCCATAGCTCTTCTTACATGCACTGGATCTCTGTCAGATTTGAGGGGAAAGCTGTTGTTCAGGGCTTACTTTATACATTTAAAATTAAATCTGAAACACAGGTGAAAACAGAGGAATGGGTAAGAGTATAACAAAGTGCCTAGCATTATGATGAGAGAGTGATGAATCTTCTAAACCATTTTTCCAGGGTGTTTTGTCTTATATAATAATAAAAAAAGTGGTCCATGAATGATCAGCACAAAAAATAAATTATGGTCAAGCAACTGAACTTTTCTGATGTGTAAATTGAATCATTCCCACACGCTGGCGTTTCATAATTAAAAGACCCTTTTCACTGTGGGAAATTTTACTGAATTTTGTATTAAAAGAAGAAACAAACCATCAATCAGGAGGAGGTAGGGAAACTCAAAGAGCTCAACCCATTAAACTTGAAGAGTGCAGTCGAATTCTGAATGATTTGCTCTAGGAAACTGTAGATCTTTTAAGGCAGACTACTGTACAAACATTAATGAGCAGAATGCTTATCAGATACGCTGCTCTAAAATCTTTTGTAGTTCCTAGTAGAACACACTTTCCATTTGGTGGAAAAGCCCCAGAATATGGTTTTAAATGAACCCTTTTTGCAAGGTTCACAAGCTTTAAATTACTAGGCTTTGGTTACCATTGAGAAAACTCACTGAGCTATAACCACAGAAAAAATTAACCAGGTACAAGTTCACTATGTTTGCTATGTAAGTGCTGCTCAGGCAGATCAAGACTTGCTGAGAACAAGACTTTTGCCAAACAAATACTTCCAGATGGGCACGGGCAGTTAACATATCATGCTTATCATAATCTGAATGATTTCCATTGAGTTTGGGATCATGGCAACAACGAAACGATCAAAAGCTAGAGCGGGATGCTGCTACCAACCCCCCCCCCCAAAACAAATGAAGATAAAAGCAATTACCCCTCCCACAAAAAGCCCATCTACCACAGTATAGCGTAAACATGTCACTGCGACTTATACTGAAAACACAAAAGCTATCGTGATAAACTAAGTTTTGCAATGTGGCAATGATGTATTATCCCATTCTTTGCCCAAGTGGGAGAAGGTGAAGAGGGAGCTGGAAACAGAGAAAAGCAGGAGAGAGAGAGAAAGAAAAAGAGATGATTGGTCAAATCCTCAGCTCACTGAAATAGATGTAGAACCCTTCAAGTCAAAACTACACAAATTCACATCAACTCTGTGTTTGGCTGGATATTAATTCTAGAAAATTAAGGTCATATTCACTGATCCAGCAGCAGACATGATTGGTAGTAAGAGAGTAATAATTGGGTAAGAGAGCAAAGTATTGTAAAGGAAAGAGGGATTGAAAGTTGTGATTCTGCTGTTATTGTATCAGTTAGGCAGATGCGTATAATTTAAACATATTCGTTGCAATATATCGGTTCCAATAGAACCTGAGGCTGTGGGATATTTTGCCTTACCTTTCTTTCTGTTTCCCCCGACCTCCGGTTTCTCTCTGATACAATGGTATTACTCCAGCTACACAGAGACAATCCAAAAATCTGTAATGCAAATAGATTACAAAGCCTGAATTTATCAAAATGAATTTATTTTTTCTTTTATGTATAATTACTTGTGTTTACAAAATATTGTAAGGCCTTCAATTGTATTTGGGCTGAAAATACTGGATGACAATCTTTTGCTGGAATATTATTTTGTTTTCTTTTTAACAGGGATACATAATGTGCTTCATAAATGCAGATCTTATTTAAAAATCTAAATCTAGGTTAACTACTATAAAATATTATGGCTGGGCTTTGGCTGACAAAACCCTACATTTTAAA